>NC_142520.1:50364877-50392377 GCF_964205215.1 Stylophora pistillata | reverse complement strand
AATGTGCGAATCACTTAGTCAAGATAGTTTAAGGTTCGCATCTGGTCTTGTTGAGAGAAAATCCCCGACCAACCATCACACACCAGAGGAGGAAACCGAAACTTGAGCGAACAGATCGACAGAGCTTTTCAGATTTCTCTAGGTGTACTCAAGGAAAGTTCACAAATAGTGAGTAAAATCTCTAAAACTTAGAGAAAACAAGTGAGTGATCGGTCATCTTACCTTGAAAGCTATTGATTATGACGAATGGGTATTCGATGTATGGTGTGGGATAGAAAGGCAACACCAATCTTAGAATCCAGGAGATGCCCATGACAGTCGTCAATTTCAGCACGATCAGGGGAAGGTGTCTTTGATGAGAGGCGGCTATGTGGCTCTTACACAAAGAAATTAGTAATTTAGACATAGCTGAACAACGTGTGCGCATGCCTTAAGTTTTACCGCAGAAAACAGATTTTGAGTTGTTCGCATGGTTGATTTGCTATTCTGTTGCATCTTGGCGTTGTTTTCCTTGCCGCTTCTCTTTTACAGAACAACTTCCAAAGACTTTGTTCACACCCAAAAAATTTTGGAAAATTAATTTTCTCTTTACAAACTCTGGAAATACGAAAATGCCCTTGACGACAACAAAATGCTAGGTTTTAAATGTCAACCCTTATTACTTTCCGCTGATTTGGCTAAATTTTAGACCTCGCACGCTTGAGCCTGCGTTGTTGACCCGCATACACTCTGACAAAGCATTTCGTTATTCAGACCTGTCAGCGATTTACGGTCAAAAGGTAGTATGTTTCCACAGCCACGCATTACAATACAATATTTCATTTACTCCTGATAATCAACTCCAGACACTGTTAATTTTATGGTTTGTTTTTTATTTCGATGTTGTTTTTTTTTTTTTTTTATATATTTTACATATTTTTATATATTTTATATATTTTATATTTTATATATTTTCGATATTATTAATTTTTTTATATTTCTTACGTGTATATATTCCATTCACTTGACCATGACCGAAGCACGGTCGAAACGTCTTTTACCGTTGATTTTTATCGTCAAAAGTTTTAAGAAACCCTTGCTTATATGTTTTTGTTTTGTTGTTTTTATTTGTGTTGTGTTTTGTCTCTTGTTATTGCTGTTGTTGTTCTTTGCATTCAAACTTATAAACTTGTACCTGCCCTTGTAGCTTGATGAAGACAGTTGTCCGAATCAAAGCCATGATGTTGACGGAGATCATCACGGAGACAGGAAATTCAACAACGTTGGCGCGGGCCGGAAGTGAAAGCTGACATCCTTCTTCAGGAGCTGCGAGGCAAAAATAGTTTAAAGCTGATAAGAGAAATAAAAGGAGGAAAATGCCACAGGTTCATTTTTCACGCTTGTAAGAACAGACTTGGAACAGTTACTTTTATTGCAGCCCTCTGATGAACAATCTAACTGACAGCCCCGTCCCCGACCCAAAGGGAGAAGGGGTGGAACCTCCCAACTTTTGTCCCATCTTATAATTAGCTGAGCACCAGTTCTCATAGTACGATTTACAACTGTAGATAAAAATGATGATTAATGTATATCAAGTATGCTGCAAGGGCTCGTGAAATCATCGGAGCATCTGACTATTTTAGAATATTTCTTCGTGTCTAAAATTGGCTTGTACTCATTTCACACCCCGTTTTATCTGCAGAACCACCATGCTAAAAGAGGATTAAGAAAAACTCCATGAGAAGGAGATAGATTATACTTCACTACGCCCTCAATGGCTAATATCTAGCAAATATTCTAAAAATGTGACTTGCAGGTAAATGAACAGCTACCACACTCGCACTCATAGTGAGGAAGAGAGACCCTGGATATGGGGTTGCATTTTTTCAGAGTCGAGCTGAAACCTTCATGTTGCGGGTATCTACCTCTGAGGGATGACTTACCATAACGAATTTGTCCAGTGTTGGTCAATTGTAGAGCTACGTAAATTTCCACGAGAATGAAGGGAACTCCCCAACAGATTATACGGTATCGAATGTGGGTTTTCCTGTGTCTGGCAATGACCCCAGAGTTTGACGGGCTCACATCTGCCAGTACTGTTTACTCTGATTAAATTAATATAGTCCAAAATACACTGGCGATTCTAGGTTTTTAAAAAATCATCACACTTGTAATCATTTGACAGACAGCCTCAATAGCAAAATGGATCCATGGTGCTCCAACTAAGTTAATAAGTCATGCCGAGGATCTGTCTGTTACAAATGACTAAATGGCTAAAATGTTTACCACGGTAAATTTGGATGGGAAGCCGGGTCAGCAGGGTTCAAGCCTTAGTCAGGTCAAAGTCTTGTAAAACCAATTCTCCGCCACTAAGGAGTGTAACTAGATGCCAAGGAACTATCAAAGAACCTGAAGAATTGAAAAACTGGTAAGAGGAAGGGGTGGGGGGCTAAGGGGTAGCTTTTCGCTCGTAGGAGCAGCTGAAGGACACCTACCTGGGCTGGAGAAAGTTTTCTGTGTGTCATAGGCGATTATGGTCATCCATAAAAAAACAGTCAGGATAAAATAATGCAGCAAGATTCCCATCACGGCACAGACTGCTGACAAAACAACGTCCGGGTTTGTTGCAAAGTACACTGACTGCCTGGCTATCATCGTAGATAACAAATGCATCACTCTTTGACCAGGAAAGGTCCTTAGCTCAGCAAACAAGAAATACGTCATAAGCAGGAACAGGAGAGCGATTGTGGTGTCCTGTGGACATCCGGGACTATACACAGTGGTCAGGTGACCGAGAGAGTGTGCGTGTATGTGAGAAAGAGCGGGAGTTCGATGGGTGACGGTGTGTTGTTCGAGTTATTGACCTTAGTGGCTTCTAGGAATATTACAGCGATGATTGACAGGGAGAAACCAACATAAGTAACCACAACCAGTGTTAGAGATCGCAGTTCTGGTTTCCCTCATCTCCACCAGACCTTCTCATACTAGGGATGTACTTAACCGAAATGCTAACGCACAAAATGACTGTTTGTTTCACTACGTTGTAACTACCATTCGGATAAGTCTTTTGGAGAGGGTGAAGTAAAATAGAATCGTTGCTCAAGACTTGGAACTCGTTATGTGAGAAGTGGAGACCCCCCCTGACAATTCGCGGGCGTGTTTGTGTAATTTGTTTTCGGTGACTGAGGGAAAGTCGGAATTGGCATGCATTTTTCTCTGAAAGGATCGTAATACTCAATAAGCGACATTATGTTTTTTCTAGGTTGCTTAACATATATAGAAATGTACGCATGCGTCCCAACCGGGATAACTTACCAAGATGCACCAACAGGGGAAGATCGAATGTCATCAAGACTTAAATTAGGTTTCAACATAGAGGAGATTTCTAAGCTCCATAGATGAAGATCTTTTGATTTTCCATGACAGATTGCGCAATACACGTTAGCGTAGGTGATATATTTGGCTATGTCCTGCACAGGTATGGCGGTCAGAGGGTTAGCGGTATAGTTGGTGGAGTAGCAGGAGTGCGCAGTGCCTGTATCCTCCCAAACTGGGGGACATTTAGCAACCATGAGGTATCCCTGGTCGAATTGGTTTGTATCTGACAGAGCTGTTCTGCAGGTTTGATGGGTCAGCTTCGAATTCTTGAGCTGACTTGTCACACTAGGTGTTTGCCTGAGATAATAAAATGCCAGATAAATTGCAACTCGAAACACCCCATAGAAAAGAAAAAGTATGTACATTTAATAAGTAATGTCAATGTATTTAAAAACGGGGTGTATATATTATCTTACCTTATTATATGGCTGTCTATCACAAGGACTGGAAACTACCGAATTCACGAATTTGATTGGCTGAAATCAATATTGAAAGTGGTCTAGATTTTCCCATCTAGACCGGCATCTAGACCGGTCTAGAAAAAAAAGGTACAAAGAATATAAAAAATTGGCATATAATACACAGCCATACAATAAACATCTTATTAACCGAGCTAGGTCGGTCTGTATGGGAGAATCTTGACCTCGGTCGCTGGTACAAATCTCACTGCGTTCGGTCTGTACTGACGACCTCGGTCAAGATTCTCCCATACAGACCTCCCGCTCGGTTAATAAGAACTAAATATGTCATAATCAACACAGCAATCTCCAATTTCTTCACAAAGTTCATCGCAGTAACTTTCTTCCCTGAGCGCGATGGTGTCCTTGCGACTATCAGGACACTTGATCAATGTTCCTATTACAAGTTGCTCTTTTTTTGCAATGTTTATCATCGCCATGTTCTTGCGTGAAGGTCTGAAGTTCTTCACAAAGTTCCCCCTGACCTGCCTGTAATAGTTGACAAGGGCCTGGGTCAGCATCAATGACGTGAAGAAAATTCCTGTTTGTAAATTAAACTCGGGAACAATGATCATAAAAATTGACAGGTACATCTGCCTATTTTGTTTCACTTCTCCGTAGTTCCATACCCACAAGAGAGGAACACAAACTGAATCAGAAAGATTCAATGTTATAACTTAATTTTACATTTTTTTTATCGTGTTTTCGGCTTTTACACGATTATAGGGAATACTTGTCAAAAAATTGCAATATTTTTTATTAAAATTTTACTCAGAGACCCAAAGTAGACGCCGATCGTAAATCGACCAAGGTATATATAAACCATCTTCCGATCGTAAATCATAATTGTCTTTTAGATGCATGGGGATCCTATGGAATCGGTTTTTGAAGAAATATGGCACTTTAGTTTTTTAAGTTTAGTAGAACCAATGTAGAGGTATATTTCTACAAAAAAAAAAAAATACAAACAAGCAAAACATAAAAAGAAAAGAAAACAAAACGAAGCTTTGTTTACCTTCATAAAATGAAGAGAAACTTGTGTTTCCCCGTCCATAGAATAGGCCACAAACGGAAAGAATAGAAATAAAACAGAGATATTGTTCCCATTGTCAAAGGCGGACGTTTCTTTGCAAACTAGATGAGCAGGAAGAAATACTAATAATACAAACTGCGATGTTTTACATGGATTTCCAGCCCTGAGAAAAGTCATAACAGCACAAATGTGTTTGTTATCGCCAATCAGCTTCTGACACGTCACTCGCCTATCGCACCACTAATATCACTTGTACTGATGGATTCTTCTAAACAAGGTTTACATTCAAAGGTATATATTCAAGGTATTTATAATAAACGCGAAAAGGTGTCGAGTAACTGACAATTTCTCAATTTTAACTGTAGACGGCTGGTCTTAATGGTAGCTGCTTTGATAGCTCCCAATGTGTGGTTAATAATTATTTAAGGTAGAGTATTAATTTGTAATAGTTCGGAGCTTTTTACAATTCAACTATTAAACTAATTGGAAATATTGCATTTTTTTAATATTCTGCAATGGTTCCGGTTGGAAAAGCGTGGCAGCCTTATGGTCATGGTGCCCTAGACATCATACAGGTGTGTAAGTAAGTAAGTAAGTAAGTAAGTAAGTAAGTAAGTAAGTAAGTAACTAAGTAAGTAAGTAAGTAAGTAAGTAATCTTCTGCAATGGTTCCGGTTGGAAAAGCGTGGCGGCCTGATGGTCATGGTGCCCTAGACATCCTACAGGTGTGTAAGTAAGTAAGTAAGTAAGTAAGTAAGTAAGTAGAACCTTTATTTAGACACGATAAGTATTGAAGCTGTGCAGCTTGTGGGATCGTGTATAAAATAAAAAGATACATAAACAATAGTTGTAATATAGTATAAAATAAGACTTACGTATAAAGATAAGATAATGCTTATATTAATAATTGATAGTATTACCTAACTGATAAAATTATAGACCTCAAAATACTTCCTTTTGGGAGGAGCTATGTTTTACAGAATAAATTAGAGAAGTCAATGTCCCTGACCAAAGGAAGCTTCTTAATTATCCTGGAGAAACTTTTGAAACTATGCGCTTTACGGCACTCGATTGGCAGGTAATTCCACAAAACTGAATCTCTATAAGATATGGAATGCTTTTTGATATTCGGTTTAAAAGATGGGATTTCCAATTTAAGACTGTTCCTTAAATTATATGAGGTTTGCGATTTCACAATATTTGCTGTCATACAGGATGGTAAATCATTGTGGTACATCTTATAAGTTACTTTCAGAACAGATTGTTTATAAAACGTTCTTAGAGAGTCCCATTTAGCCCTGGTAAGGACTTCCGCTGGCTGTATATCCTTAGCGAAATTGTAAATGACTCTTGCTGCCCTGCAGTGTAATCTTTCCAGTAAATCGAGGTCGTCTTGTCGGTTAGTACCTCCCCATATGGATATGCCGTACGTTACTGCAGGAATTATAACTTTAAAATACAGGTTTAAGAGATCCTGTTTAGGTAAGAATCTGCTCTTCTTTATAAGGCTTAGTTTATCGGAAAAACCCTTTATCAGTTCCTTTATATGAGTGGACCAGCCAAGCTTATGATCGATGGTCACACCTAGAAGTCGACTATGTGTAACCCATTCTAAGTTGTTACCTCCGAGGTATGTGGGTGGTAGCGGGCCAGTGAACGATCATGTAAATGAGTGGAGGCGAATTTAAAACGGGGAGAAACCATGTGATGGATTAGCATCCCATCCAGGGGGAAGGGAGAGTACAAATATTTAGTCACTTAGGCTGTATGGGCTACTGGCCTGACGCAGACTTTTTTTTAAATTCTAATACGTGCATCTCCATGAACAGTGCCAGTAAGTGTTTTTTTTTGGAACCCTCATAGAAAAATTTCGAATTAAATTGTTTAATGAGTTTGTGGATTTACCATCAATTTTTAATATCAATATTCTAATTTATTTATTAATTTACTTTTACTTTTTAAAAATTTCTTATTTTTCGGTCATTCCGGGAATTCCGGGTATTCCGGGAATTCCGGGTATTCCGGGTATTCCGGGTATTCCGGGTATTCCAGGTATTCCAAGTATTCCGGTTCCTCATCCATCGATTTCGCAAAAATACAATTCTTAATTAAGTAAAAACGCGCAGAAAGTAGTCTAGGAAAACTTGAGGTTGTGTGGTCTCATTAAGTCTCATTTACCTGATAAGCCCTATTCATAAATATTTTTTCAATTCTTTGTCTGTTTCCTTTTTTGGGTTTGCATATGCTTCTGGTAAGTAGGAACTGTTATTTTTCATGTCTAGTATAGAAGATCTAAAACTAACGAGTTTGTTGCTCTTATTAAGCATCCATCATGTAACTTGATTCCAATTATTTCATCTTTTAATTATCTCCTAGTTATTGTTTATTGTTGGGAGATAGCAGTGCGTTACCAATGACTCTAAAGTTAGAATTAATTGTCGATCTGGTATCCGTTAACCCTTAAATTAACAAAAAGTTAAATTCAAGCACAATCAATACTTTAATTTGCGCAATTATTTTTCCTCAAAAAAGTGCTAACGAGATGGAAATCAGCCACCCCGTCCAGCGAATGCTTTTCCGCCTCAAAATTGAGGAACTTAAGACTTCTCAGGTTTTTGTACACAGAATAGGTCCAGCGATTTCAGTTTGATCCCTTAATAAGTCAACAAGGTTTTATTTCTATTGCAAAAGTAAAATCCACATATTGCTATATTTTTTTCGTTTATTTCTCCAAAAATGAAATTTAATTTTGAGAATTCTACGGAAAAATGATTGATAGTTGTACTCAGGAAGCCATTAATCGTGGCTCTTGATTTTCAATAAAATTAAGGCAACAATGTCTATATGGTGATGACTTCCATCAAGGCAAGTTATAAAAAGGAAAACACACAAAAAAATCAAGTTACAGGTGCTCTTTTGAATCATTATTCCTAAACAAGCAGTTTTGGTGGATCCTGATGAAAGCCTAAATAATTTTTATTTTTCATTTTAGCACTGGCAGCACGTGCCATGTGTTCCGTCTTTTCAATAATTCGCATATACCATTAACGCCACAAAAAAGTTACGTTAAAATTCATTAAAATTGCTTTTAAGGTTAAGTGATTTAGGGGTTCGAAGGTTTTTTTTCCATTTAACTGAGGCTTCAAAAATATGTGGAGCACAAAAAATACCACCCATAGATGTTCATCACACACGTATCCTTAGTCCCTATGTGCTATTCTAGAGAAGAAGGCTTGGATTATTTCACCTCAGTAAACTGACCTTGTGAGTGAAATTGTATTATAAAACAATATAAGGAACTATTACATACTAAGACGATAGACAGAGATTCTAACGATTACAAGATCCCAAAAAATGAGACATGGCCTCAGTACAAGTACAAAGTCGTAACCATTACTTCGTGAGTTTCTACATGCAAACGGTTCATACCCCATCAGACCATCAATAAAATAACAAGACAAAATCCACAAGGCTGAGAATGTCATTGTATCAATCAGTTAATAAATATCAGTCACAGAATTGTGAAACGTATAGACAGATCACCATAAAAAGAAAAGAGGCATACGGCCAAAGTGGTTTTCTTAAAACGACGAGCACTAAATATTGCTACTAAGGTTATCCTTCACACCTCGATCTGTACTCTAAAACTCCACACACGCACATTCATGGTGTATGTTTAAAATATGTATTATGTCCGCGGTTCTTAAATGGCACTACTAATATGTTTCTTTGCCCCTATCATGCTTAGTTTTATAGTTGGGCAGTTTAAATAGAGATAATGTATTTTAAAGCACATCTATTTATTATACATCAGATAGCTTTAAAATATCCATTTAGAATTGAAGACGAAGGATAAGACTGAAATGCCAGAAAGATTATGTAATCTCTCAGAATATTCCACAATCTATACACTTTTTTTTCAATTTTCTACATCAAATAGTACATATGGATCTATGATGTCAACCCCATCAGGCGAGATTTCTCAAAGCAAACTAATTTGCTCAAATCATTATAAATTTTGCTGAAAATACGACGACAAACGCCGCCATTTTTGGATCTTCTTTAGTAACCAGGCCTTTATCCTTAGAATGACGTGGTCTCGCTCCTTTTCTGTCGCGTTGCTTGGCGATCTATTTAAACAACTGCTAAGAGCAACACAAAAAGGTATTTTTGTCACGTTGTGGCATTGTTTCGGCTCCTTTTTTTTTAAAATAATGGTGGCATGGTTGATTAACATTTTTAGCATTTATGGAGAAAGTTTCGAATGGTTAATTTAATTTAAATCTCCTTAATGTTGGTTGAAGCAGTGGTACCCTTGATAGAAATTAGATCCCGGTCACTCTTAGGGTTAAAGAATAAAAATCTGATGCAGGAAACTATAGATGAAGTTTTAGTGAACGCTTGGAGGAGGTAGTGTGACAATAAATGCCATCTGTTCTCCTAGTTTGGTGTTCTGATCTAGCTCTTCGTTGTGTTCTTCATGGTCTGTTTGCCGTTTTCTCTTGCCACCGGACTGCACAGACACCTCTGCATGAGCGCGGCTGGAAGAGCTACTGTGAAAAATGTTGAACCTCCATTTCAACATTTTGTGGTGGAATGCTGCACGAACTTCACTGTTTCTCAGCACATGCAAGAGGAAAGTTAGCATACCCTGAAAAAGACACGTGATTGATCAGTTCCATCATTGAATTAGCATTTATCGCATTACATAGCTTTTGATTTTATTTTCTCTTGATAAAAATCTAATAAGATTAAGAGACTGTCTTCTTCACAAAAAACCTTTTGATCAAGTGGACAAACGCGGAGTGAAACTTAATAAATGCTTCATCTTACTAGGCCTTTTGACTGCATGGGGTCAAGCGCGCCAGGCGTTGGACCAAAGCGTTTGCAACTTATAAACATACGTACATGCAGTTGGTACAGACCTGTGTGGTGCAAAGTATCGTAAAAACATACTGGAACTCCAATCCTGCGTCTGTAACAACCAAGAGACCAAATATCCAAGTTAAACCCAATAGAGGGCTTAAGATAATAAATGCCTTCAAAGTTTTCCTAAAGGGAATAAAATGCAAAACTGCTTTCAAATTACAATTTCCTTTTGGAGCTATACTGTGCAATATAGATTTTGCATGGAAAATCATCATTTTTTTCTGGAATAAAGTGACATCGTTCGAACTATTTATTAATTGTAACTAAATAATCGAGAATATTCCCTCAGTTATCGGAAAACTCGGAAAAGCCCAAAAAAAAAAAAAACCCAAAACGATTTAAAATGACTTCATCTAGTCTAAGACTTCAGTTCCAAAAAAAACAAAACAAAAACAAAACCAGAAACCTTCGAGTTAATTAATTTTAGATTTAAGTAAATAACAGGCTATAACAGCATTATTTCAAAATTGGGATATGCAATAGTATTTCATTCATTTTGGTAAATGGCAAAGCATAATTCGAGGGAAAATGATCATCTAGTAACATTTTTCCTCTGAGACCTGAAGGAATTTATGCGATTTCAACAATCCTTTTACTTTAGTTGCCATGCCACCGCAGGCAGGTCTTCCTAAAAGAAAACATACCTGAAGGTCTTCATTTTAGAAGGATTAGGCTCATGGAGATTCCTCATTTCTCGTATCACCGCCATGAGTATCCCAAAGTTGATCTTAAAAAAAAGAAAAAGGAAAACAAAGGCTCCAATCACTTGTCTATGGGGCAATCGTATGAATAAGTCACTAAGTCGGTCAGCCAGCCAGCCAGTCAGTCATAATTCAGTCAGACAGCCAGTTAATCAGTCATATTTTCATTCTCCCGTTCATTCATTCATATATTTATTCTTCTTATTTGTCATTTTTAGCCATTAGTTAAGATAGCAATAAAAGCAGAGGGAAGAGGACTTACAACTGCCACAAGTAACACAGGGATGATGAAGGCCCAGCTCAAGTGCTTGTGGAAGGACAACCAGCAGCTGAAAGTAAATTCAGACAACGGATCTGTTTAAAAACAGTTTACGTCGCGGTTTCTATTAAAATGAATAAGTTATAATGATGAATAAAGCACTGCGTACTTACAAGTCTTCATTTGTGTAAGTCTCAAGTCCTTTCTCACCGCCTGAGCCAATTATTAGAGAAATAACTATTGGTACGATTGGGAAACCTATGAGATAAATTATGGAAAAACAGTATAATTCAATGAAAATACAGCTCAATAACTCAATAACGCGGTCAGACCTACATAGTTAAATTATAAATATCAGCTTAACAGGATGAAGAACAACAACAACAGGAGCAACAATAACAACAACACAAATAACAAAAAAAAATAACAACAACAACATAATAGCACATTAACAACAACATTGAAAACAATATCAAGGGGAGCTGTATTGTGAAATTACTTGCCCTTCCAGAAGGCATCGATATACAAGTTCTATTTTGCATCTAATAAGGACCCCACACAAAATACAGCCAATCAGAATTCAAAAAGCCTCTGTTTCACCCAACTTTCCTATTGTACTTTGCATTGCTTGTGCTGGCCTCAGCATTTTCTATCAAATAATATCTACAACGTTTTCGAGTTATGTCAAGAAATATCTCGCTTTTCACTTGTAGTTTATTGCAACTCGTTTGATATTCTGTGGAATACTTAGCAATTATTCCACGAGTGCGCGTTTAATATCACATGATAGCTAGCTAACGAGGCACATAGGGCTAAGATGGCTGGAATCATCTCCTATCCAACAAGCGCAATTGGATAATTGTTTTATTAAAAACCCTCCAAAAGATAGCTAAATCTTCCCATCTTAATGTTGCAAGAATAAACGGAAAGCTAAAAATATGCAAAAATACTTTTTGTTTAACTCGTCTCTATGCGCACGCCTAGTACAATGGTTCAAAACCCATGATGGCCAAAGCAATGAAAAATTTGGAATCGCATTATCCACTGATGCAGTTCTTAATAATAGTGGATATCATCGCAATTATTTTCATTACCAAAGCAATGACATTATTACGTTTCTTACCCCATCCAACGAAATAGAAGTACCGCATGTTCACTGTGTTGAATACTTCCACAATCATTATGTACAAAAAAACTCCCTCTAAGAGCGTCCACCCAAATGCTGCCAGATAGAAGTAATGGAGTAAAACAGCCACTAAGATGCACACGGACTGAAATGAGAGATCGAATAAGATCATGATTAAATTCTCCAAGCAAAGATCAAGCCAAAAGACTTTGTACTACATCTCAAATCAAAATTGGTCCTAGTACAGTCTAGTTATCTTCACATGAGAAGCAATTCGTCTTCTAGAAATAGACAATAGTGCATGACTTCGGAAGTAATGAAAGCGAAATTCACGAACTTTGCCGAAGGCTTTTCAATGATGTGAAATGAAGAAATTTAGTTCTCCCAGAAATTCGGCAGTAAAAGTTGTATGGCATTTGTGACATTCATTCTGCTTTGGCGAATTTGCAAGCGATATTTACTTCTAGCGACAACTCGCCGAAATTCGCTGAAATTCATTAAACGAACAAAACAAAATGCGCGGAATTTCTTCTCTGAGGGACGAGACGACTAAGCTTACTACACATAAGATGAAATTAATCGTAAAGAACGACGAAATATGTGACTACAAATGAAACTTTTTTTTCTCACCTTATTGCTCGTAGCATTTATTCCGGATAAAAATACTAGCTGAGCAAGAAACAGAGCCGTGGAAAGATTCAGCGTGACTTGGATTCCTTCGGCTTTAATTTTCCTGTTTAAAAGCATTCAACAAATTGAATAAACACGAAATTTTACTTAGCACTCGTCCAGAAGTCTACAGCAAACGCTACTGAGAAAGAATGGAAGAAAGATACAGTACAGAATAGATTGATAGGTTCTTTCGCTGCTTCTCTTCCATTTTTATATTAAAGGTGATTTAAATTAACCACAATAACTATACTCACCTCAACTTCAGAAAAACGGAGATAATTGTCCCAATTTTGGTGGAACGGTTCCTAATTAATCTTTTCCTAAAACAAATTGCTCAAACAAGACATTAACGCGCAACAAAACTTCAGCGTTACTATTAGATCTAGAGGTTTTTTCTCCCTTTTTTTTTTAGCAACACTCACATAAATGTCACATAAACAAATATGACCAGTACTTCTCCAACGAGGGACAAGGAGCAACCAACGTAGGTAATAATGAGCAATGCCCTTCTGTGCTCCAGTGGGATTTTACTTTCCTGAGAATCAAAAGGAAAGAAGAAAACAAGTGGAAAATGAGATAAAAATTACAAAGTGGTTGAGAGATTATGACTTACAGGCTTGGGCTTCGTTGGACATTCTACTAACTCCGTGATTAGCCTCTCCATAAGTGACGAACGGCTAACGCTCGAAACGTCAGCTTTGAAACTCTTTATCAACTCAGTTGATAAACCCAGAATTACCTTATAATACTACCCTACCGACGTAGCACCACATTTTCTTTAGAAACTAACCCGCTTTACTCATTTCTCTCCATAAATGGTTTGGAAAAAAAATGAAGCATTCATAGCCCGATCTGATACGAGCAGACTTGTCTTTGAAGGAAAGTATACCTCATGGTGTATAAACGCCAGTGTGATAAGAATGAACCAAGGCTAAATTCAGTAGTTACAGACGCAGAATGCAGTAATAAGCTCCGAAAAAAAAAAAGAAAAAAAATCCAGATGCAATCACGAGCACTGCAAACAACCGTATACAAAAGGCCCTTTGCAGCTAGAGGTCACGTGCTTGGCAACACAAAACTGGAGAGCAAGCGCTCCAGTAAACAAACTCTCGTAAGAGGTCAAGCATATCTGGCTTTAGACAATAGTTTTCTGTTCATCACGCTCAATCCTTTTGAACTATCTACGAAAACTGTAAGATATTTACTAAGTATCTCGTTCGGACTCGATTTTTGGATGGAAGGCATGATATTTTTCTCGAAATCGTAAAAAAACACTGTCACTAACAACCCGCTCGACGGCTAAAAAACATGGCGGCTTCGCAAGGTATGTACTTCAAAAAATATACTTTTTCGATTTTTTTTAGTTATTGGACTTCGAAAGTCTATGAAAATAAAATATTAGATCAAAAATAGCAACCGAGTGGAATTTTACGGCATTTTACGCCCGATTTCTTACGATATCATGAGAGTAATTATGCGTTTGCTGCAGCCTTTTGCTACACAAATGACATATTGTTATGCCTCCGGTGAAAGAGTTAGTAGACCAGGTTCAAGAAATATGCTTCTTGAAGATGAGTTGTTTATGTTTTGGGTGCGACTCAAGCTTGGTTAATTGAGCAGGACTTAGCACATAGGTTTCAGATACACAGATCATCAGTTTGCAGAAAAGTGATCACATGGACTAATTTTTCGTATTTTTTTCTTGGGAGTCAAGTGATCTGGCCATTAAGGGAAGATGTCAATAGCTATATGCCAGAAGGTTTCAAAAGGCTTTATGCAAACACGCGTGTTACATTAGATTGTACTGAGATTTTTGTGTAAACACCTATTTCACTGCTACTTGAGTCACAGCTTTATTCTGCTTATAAAAGTAATACTACATTAAAAGGTTAAATAGGTATTACCCCTTATGGAGTTATTAGTTTTGTTTCTAGCCTCTACACTTGAGGGATAAGTGATGAGGGAATCACAAGGTGCAGTGGAATTCTAGATTTGTTAGAGGCTGAGGACTCGGTCATGGCTGACAAAAGGTTTGACATTGAAGATTTGCTGAGGGAGAAGGGGGTGGAGCTAAATATCCCTCCGTTTCTAGAAGGTCTGGAACAATTCTCTGCCCAAGATGTTCAGAAAACAAAGACAATAACAAGTTTGAGAATACATGTTGAAAGAGCAATAAGGAGGCTCAAAGGATACCACTTTTTTGATTCTGATGTGCCATCATCTACAATGAAAAAACTATCCACTTTGTCCTTTGCTTCCTGGAAGAACACTGGATCAAAATTAATTCTAGAGTAAAAAACAAATTGTCATCAATGTAACTAAAAAAAAATCACACCATTCCAATCCTGTGAGTCCAAGCTGGCACTGACTCTGGTAGTAATGAATGTCTGTTGTCTTCAGTTTGTACTAGTTAGTGTTCTGGTCCTTAGTTAGATGTCTGACATTGTCAAATGAAGTTTCACCTTCTTTGACAACTTTTATTTCTAATAAGCCAAATGGATTCTGACCATTATTTACTGCACCAAGATCATAAACTTTTCTGTCTGGACTACAACAAAGCCATGCACATTTGGTCATCCTTTGCCTGGCCAGGTAAGCGGTGTAACTTTAATTCAGGATGATATCTAGAATCCCCGTTACACAAGGGAACACAACAAGGTACAAAGATTTCTTCTTAGGGTCTGATGGCTCGTCGGCAGTTTCGAAATCTACAGTGAATTTTAGCATTGCGTTTAGTCTCAATCTAAGACTCGATAATTACTCTCATAATATCGTAAGAAATCGGGCGTAAAATGCCGTAAAATTCCCCTCCATTGCTATTTTCGATCTAATATTTTATTTTCATAGACTTTAGAAGTCCAATAACTGAAAAAAAGCAGAAAAAAGTATATTTTTTGAAGTACATACCTTGCGAAGCCGCCATGTTTCTTAGCCGTCGAGCGGGTTGTTGGTTACAGTTTTTTCACGATTTCTAGAAAAATATTGTGCTTTCCATCCAAACATCGAGTCCGAACGAGAGACTTAGTAAATATCTTACAGTTTTCGTAGATATTTCAGAAGGATTGAGCGTAATGAACAGAAAACTATTGCCTAAAGCCAGATATGCTTGACCTCTTACGAGAGTTTGTTTACTGGAGCGCTTGCTCTCCAGTTTTGTGTTGCTATGCAGTATCCAAGCACGCCTATTAGAATAGTGCGCGTAAGCGAAGCATATGGCACACGATAAACTTGAATTCTTGCAGGAAGTTTTATTGCTTTTAGTTCCCGAGATAGCAAAGACTATTGAATGAAACATTTACAACATCACACCTCAATATCCTTGATTTGCATTAGAACTGCGAAATTCGTGAGGTGGTTACAACTGCAAACGGTCGATAACGTCGAAGAATCATTCAGTACCGTGCAGCCATCACCTGACCACGAACCGTTGTTCGTCGAGCTAAAAATGATTTGATGATAAAATATGGATAAGAAAGAAAGAAATAGAAAAATAAATAAAGAACCTTCCACATATACTAAATGCCCAAAATCTAACAGATGACTGAATAATTAAATTGACCTACTTGAAATCCTCCTTCCAGAAGACGCATTGCCTTTCGATAATTTTTGAATCATTGTTCAGCTACCAAAGGAAGCGTAATGATGTAATGGTGAGAAATGACAACTGCACTTTCCATCTAATATAAGCCCCATTCAAATGGTCGAAATTCCCTTGCTGATAACTACATTTAAAAACACAATATGGTCTATTTTACCTCGTTGTGACTAAAATAAATGATGATTTTATCTTGAATAGTTTCATTCTGGGGAGGGTCAAGTACAACTCCAACGACATCAGAAATCGTTGTATTGCTACAAAGATAACAAAACATACTTAAATCTTGTGTGCGTATTAGTATATCACGAGCTAATAACACACAAGTCTATATTAACATTGCTGGGCCATTTCCACCATTTCTTGTAATTTTTCCTCCAGAATCTATTGAAGTTAACTAGCTTGCAAACTGAAAACTTTAAAGTTCAATGGAGCTATCCACAGATTAAGTCCCAGTGAGAGGATTGTTTGCCAGCACGGTATTCTGGCTCCTCCCATTTACGCTCTCCCTTGACTCGCTATTGAACTGAACAAACAATTAAAGCAGTAAATAACTAATTTGCTTTCGCCTTCCACTTAGAAACGACTCTCTTAAGAAAGACTTATTAATTCTTACCTACTGCCGTTATAATTCCAAGGACTGGTCTCATTTCGTGCTTTGCGGCACAATAGAACTGCAATAACCCTTTCTGAAGGAATGGGGAAAAATTTAACATATCAATAATAGTTTTCATACTGAAATCAAACCACGACTTTGTAATTTATTTAACTCTAACCGATCATGAATATGAGCATTCAGAACGGACTTCATATACCTACCTGCGTCTTTAAACACTTTGTAGGTAATAATAACCTGGGCCAAGTTGCTCTCACTGCCGTTGTTATTCATATAAAAGCTGATTTCAACATCAGTTGAAACTCCTTTAGGTACTTTCCTTACTTTAGCATCTATGAAATTTCAGTAAAAAAATAAGGAAATAAAAACGTAGAAATAGAGTCAAAAAAACCGTACAAAAGGAGCCGTACATCGATAGCTATAGGGCTACAGAGGGCGTAAAGTCATCCAAGATGGCAGCCAACCTGACAGCCACCATCCTGGAACGCCTTTCAAAACAAAGAAAAAGAGAAAGTTTAAAAGTTAACATGAACTGTCTTGGAATTTGATATTAATTGTCCGAATGTTTCGGGTAACTTTTCAGAAACATTTTCATCAAATAAACACAAAATCCGGCAGTTTCATTGAAAATGAGTTCCTAGTTCTTTTCTTGGAGCATACTGTTACCACAGCAACCGACTACACCCAACTTGCCCTTAAAAGAAACATGCAATCCAAAATCCTCGCGCTTAAAACATCTGCTTTCCTGAATTTTTTCCTTGGTAATCAACCAAGCGTGTCATTCAAAAATGTAGATTTTTTGTTAATAATCATGGAGAGAGATTTAAAGCCAAGTTTAAGTGAAGAGCGAAAGAGACAAAAATAAATTTTCTCCGCAAAACAAGTTAAAAATCTAAATATCTGGCCGGTGCATTGATACTTACCAAGACCAGATTCCATTTCTAAAGTGTAAGTATAATTCCCTTCTCGACAATAAGTTTGACAGCAGTTCAGGAGTGTGTCCTCGATTTGGCAGCTACCGATCGTCATTACATCATGCTCTTCATAAGCCAAGGAGTATTCTAACGCCTGTGGATGCAGCGGGAGACGCATAAACTATTATATAGCTGCTTTTAAATAAAAAAAAAATCATTTGCTATTGTAAGATGGCACTTGCTAAAAGGAAGTACTTTGTTTACATTGAAATGAGAGGTGAGAAATAATTTTGTACTTGGTTTCGGTTGGAGGGGGGGGGGAGGGTGAGAGTACATTTGTTTCAGGAGTGTTGGGATATATTTTACCTGACTGTCTGAACGAGTTCCTTTGCTTTGCACACACTTTGAAAGCTGGATTAAAAAGAAAGAGTGATTTTTTCAGTGAAGTTACGAATTAAAACATCATATTGGTAACTGTTGGTTAACAAGTACACAGCTAACCGCCTCCTGGTTAGCTCAATTGGTGGAGCGCCGGACTGTTGTGCGGGAGGTCGAGGGTTCAAGCTCCGGCCGGACCAACACCCAGGGTCGTAAAATAATTGAGGAGAATGTGCTACCTTTCTACAATATCAAGAAATGGATGGATATTGTAGTCTTCACCGGATAAGGACGAATAAACCGTAGGTCCCGTCTCTTGCAGGGTTAGGGGTAGAAGACGTTAATTTCCCACGCACGAGATTACTGTGTGGTGGATGTCCTTCCCTGGGATGGGATGGGTGAGTATAAGATTGGCCCTGAAAAGCCCATGTGGGAGTGGTCAACCAAAGTATGTATGTATGTATGTATGTATGTATGTATGTATCGGTAAAACCACCAAATGTGCCATGATGTTTTATTACACGACTCGGGCAGTCAGAGGGCCAATAACTAAAATCAACCAATCAAAATGTTCTATTTCCGGTCCAATATTCTCTAAGTATTGGACCGGGCACTGTCCCGAATAGTCCCGAATGATACAGCACTTGTGTCCCTTTGAACTTCAGTCGTATAATAAATCTCTTATTAACCAAGCTTGCTCGGGACCGAACTGGAAGAATGTTGGCCCTCGATCTTTTCCTGTCAAGACCTCGGGCCGATATTCTCCCGGTACGGCCCTCGCGCTTGGTTAATAAGATATATGTACTTACCAGATACTGGCGGCATTGTTTTGAATAATCACGAGAGTGAAGAGGTAAATCATCTGTATCTAAGTAAAATGAATTATCGGCAATGGGGTATTTAGAGTTTGGTTTTGGATAAAACTATTTTATAATCCCTGAATGAAATTATTCTTTATTCTCATCCTTTGTCTGCTTTATATTGTACTAACAGAGTAAGGAGAAGTTCTGTCTTATGGGAGTTAATTGGTTAAATCCCAGAACTGAGCAACATATAACACCAGAATTATCATGAGATTAACATGAAAAGTGAATCATTAAAGTTTAAAAAAGTTTTGTGAGTCCAAAAATCGACAAAGAACGCCATAACGTGGTTCGTATGAGAAATTTATGATATGCTTCCTCAGCGGTGGATCTAGGAGCAGATTTCGGGGTATTCCTCATCACCTGGCTGACACAAAAATTTTTGTAACAAATGGTCTTATCGTACTACTCGAAATGAAACATTTAAAGTATGCTGTATTGATCTGTTTCTTAGACTATCTGTACCATATAATGTAAAATGAAACTCCCTAGTTTTGTGGGAAAAGTTTAGATCCCCCCTTCCCTTTAGCAAAAATCTGTAGCTCCGCCCTTGCACCTGAAAGCATTTTTGTTGTACTTATTTTATTTCAGTGAGAAACGACCTGAATATTGTTTATAAAACAATAAATCTTACCATTATAGGAAAATAAATAAGGAAGTTTCCTGCTGCAGTTTAACGACTTCAGCTGCATCATAGATTTACTAATGGCATAACAGCGGTCAAACGGTTGTGTTCTGTCCAGGAGCTCGGGGGGTACCTTGGCTGAGTTGTTAGGCGGAAGCCCCCATTGGAACGAACCTTCGCTATCGAGTCTCAGAGCAGTCCAGAAAAAATTTGAAGACGGCTGGGAATTCTTTATGAGTTCTGCTTGTGCCTCGCAGAGTTGCTCTATACACCCAATACTTGCCAAGGGAGCGTCATTTTCTAATAGAGAGTCGTTGAGGGCCGAAATCCACGTAAAATTATATTCAATTTGCTCGTAGCTCACATAAGCGGAGCGAGTTTCTGAAAAGCAGTAGAATTTACCCCATAAGCGCGGCCTTTCCACTAGTAATATTGATGATCTGTGCAAAATAAAGGTGTTATACGTGGAGAAAACTGCAGCCGATTAGGGGGATTTCACCATTTTGTGACCATGCTAGATTTGTAGATTGATACGACACGACAGATTGTAGCAAAATCGCTGACTACATTTGTAACTCTGTCGTTGAAGAACTGCGAAATCAATTCAATCAACATGACAATCATTAGAATGGCAGATCGTCAGTTCGCAGAGATCTATAAGCCCTGTTAAATTTTGCGTAAATTTATGCAAAATGATGGATTTATTGTGGATTGCGTATGTAGAAATCTAATAACAGTGTACCCTAAGATCCCCTAGGTACTATAGAATAAATGTAATGCACGTACTAATGCATCATAAAGCAGACCTTGTGCAAATCAGTAATTAAGCATTTATTAACTTATATCAAATTCGAGATTTATCTTAACAGAAGAGCCCACAAATGTAAGATATACTTCACATGATATATCTTTCCCGATCTAATAGCGCCTGTGACACTATAATATAATAGGAAACATAATTGGCGTGATGTCATATCGTGTAGACATAGGCATGGCGGTTATCTTCTGCAGACACTGCATGTAATTCTACATATCTAAATAGCCTTTTTGTCGGTTTTTTTATTTATCTTTTTAGGAGCCCATCCTCAAAATACATAAAAGAAACAGTTCTTTCCTTTGAATTTGGGCGGAAGAAACTAGCATATTTTGAAAAAGTAACTCCAACTTTTGAAAACAGACAGTCATGTTAAAATTCTTTTTGAATAAATAAAGAGAAACATCGATTTAATGTTCCGGTGTTTGTGATTATTACCATTCAAAACAGAAAATGCGAGACCAAATGCAATAGATTTGGATTAAGGATTACAAGTTGGAGCGGGTCCTTAACTAAAGGGATTTCGCTGGAGTTCAAATAGCATGAGATAAGATAACGAAAGTAGATCTGAATCAGAGCGGCGAAATACAGCTTGAGGATGATGTTGATGCCGTAAAACTTCTGGGGCTACGAGGGGAGCTTTGGTTGTACGATCACTGCCGACGATAATGATTTTAGATTTGAACGGATCAAGTTTAAAGGCACTTGATATTTCCTGAATGACAAATACTAGCTTTAAAGGACCGACCGTGTCAAAACAAATAGTTCACAAGGGGGTTATATGTTACAATCAAAATCGTGAAGGTGTAGTCTGATCGTCCGGGTGAGTGTAGTCCTTAGAAGGACTGTTGTCGGTGGTAGTGACTCACGTTTCGACAACCTGTGCGGAAGTCATCATCAGAGTCAAGTGAATGATTGTTGTCAGAATGTTCTTATTCCAGTTCGTGTGAAATGAGCGGTTGGTTTTGCCGTGATATTATTGGCTGTAAGACTCAAGTGACGTAATTCGGTCGTGATTGGTCTGTTTCGATCTGTCGATAAAGTTAGGTCGTTCTTTTTCAGTCGTTTGTGATGTTTATGTCGTGAATTAGTCGTTTGTATGGAGCGGGTAGCAGTTGACATCTGTTTAGGGGAGTCTGTTCTAAGTTAGTAAACCAGCTTTCCAGAGTCAGTCGTTGAAAATAGTCAGTGCTGTAGGTGAGGCATTGCGCAGAATCCCAGTCAATGTTTTGGTTGGTAAGTCGATGTTGTTCAGCAATGTGATTGCTGACATCACCTTTCCTCGTCGCCCGTCTGTGTTCAGTAAGTCTTGTTGTGAGGTTTCTGCCAGTCTCACCGATGTAGTAGGCTCGGCAGTCGGAACAGATCTTATAAATCGTTCCCTGTCTGCTCCTTTGTGATACAGAACATCGAGGAACGCGCTATTTCGACTTGCCGACAAACGATACCGCTTTGGTTACGTGATGTTGACGACACATTCACTGCCGTTCGACACGACGAAATTGACGCATTTCACCACCACCTTAATGAACAAAACACAGACATACAGTTTACCAAAGAAGTCGAAGAAAATGGCAAACTTCCTTTTCTAGAGTGCCTGGTAAGCCACAACAACAACTCATTACGGACGACAGTTTACAGGAAACCGACACACACCGACAGATCACTAGACGAGTCATCCTACAACCCTGCATCACACAAAGCCCCAACTATCAGAACTCTAACACGACGCGCACAACTAGTATGCGACTTGACAGACAGCTTATCCGACGAGAACAAATACCTTCACCGTGTTTTTACGAAGAACAACTACAACAACGACTTCATCCGACGAAACACACCGACCCACTACCACTACTGAAACAAACGACACCGCAACCCCTACGACTACAGCAACCATACCGTACCTAAGAGGCATGTCTGAAAACATCTCGCGCATTTTACTACCCTTCAATATCCGCGTCGCCCACAAACCCATCACCACACTACGTCAGTTACTAACCAACGTTAAAGACAAAGACGAACCGAGGAGCAGACAGGGAACGATTTATGAGATCAATTGTTCCGACTGCCACGCCTCCTACATCGGTGAGACTGGCAGAAACCTCACAACAAGACTGACTGAACACAGACGGGCGACGAGGAAAGGTGATGTCAGCAATCACATTGCTGAACAACATCGACTTACCAACCACAACATTCCTTTGTATGGGACAACGGGAGATACCTACAGTGCATGCATTTTCCTTCCTGTCATGACTCTTAAGTAAGTGCTAATTACTATAGTTTACTTTCATTTACAAACATTAGCCTATCATCTCGAGGGAAGAACGAACGTTTTTGTGTTAGAAAAGATAAATTTGCACTAAATTCTTATGTAAAAACTAGAACTGCTCTTTCAAAGTAAAGTTTAACTGGATTTTAAAGAGTTATCCTCTCAACATGAAAACGAGGCTAGATAGTGGTTAGACCCTTTTCGCTTTCTGTTTCGGATTTCCTTAAAAGAGTTGCTATATGAACTAATATTAAAGCGATATACTTATTAGCATAGTTATTTTAAATTGACTTGGAGCTATTTGACTCTCGAGCAGTCTATCAACGCGGATTCGAAGTCCAAGGAGGGCATAGTAAAAATCTCCAAAAGCCGTGCTGCCCTCGAAAGGTGGCTTCTTACTGCTCACGAACGTGCATTAGTCACAACCTCCCTAGGAGAGATGTACAGTGATATCGAAGACAATCAGGCTAGTCATAAGGAGGCTCCTCCACAAAGAGTCAAGCGAGACAAAGAGGATGTACATGTAAGGAGGCTGACAAGTTGTTTTTCATCAAGACTGATGTCCAACCCCTTGAATCAGGCAGTGTGCGCGCTCTGATTGCGTTGCATCATGGTCGTAAAACAAAAGTTGAGTCATTTGCATCTTGACGCGTTGCAGTGAACTTCTCTGGTGGCAGCGAGATAGCGCGAATATACGTGGATTGTAATGGAGATTCACTGTCTGTTGCCGTTCCTTCGAAAGTTAAAACGTTTGACGGGCCTGCGCGACTCCTGTCACTCCTCCGTGACGAATTCGTTCTTAGGAGGCAACTGACGTTATTCAGAAAGATTCGAAAATTAACTGCAATCTGCCTAAGAATCTCAACACAATTGGCAACAGTTAAACTCACAACTGACAGCGCACGATGAATGATTTCAGAGTCAGAAATTATATTGAATTTCCTAGAAGCGAGTTATTTAACAGGGAATTGACCTTTGATATGCAAACGCACATTAAAGAGACAGAGACCTTGTAATACACGAACTTTTTCCACCAAGGATAAGTACGGGATTTGTAAAAGGAGAAGCCCCACGCCTCCTAAGAACAAATATTGTCGCGCTCCACGTTTAGTAAAAGCGTACAGAGTTTCAATATACCCGTCGAGAATATCGGCGAGGAATATCGGCACTATGTTCGACAGCCATTTTTGCTTTAAGGATCATATTACTGACATTTGCAAATCTTCATTTTATCATGTGCGAAATATTAGCTATATCAGGAAATATCTTTCAGCGACCACTACTGAATTGCTGGTTCATATGTTTGTATCTTCGAAGCTGGATGACTGTAATTCCCTTTTGTATGGCCTACCAGCCTACACTATAAAAAAGCTACAACATGTCCAGAATGCCGCGGCGCGCCTCGTCCCACTTACATAAAAGCATGATCACATTACGCATGTTCTTTTCAATCTTCATTGGCTTCCTGTTAATCAACGTATTATTTTTAAGATTTTACTTTTAAGCTACAAGGCACTTAACAAATTGGCACCGTCGTACATTTGTGATTTGCTTACATCTTACACCCCATCGCGTCAACTACGCTCATCACCCAAGCACCTTCTGGTTTCTCCACCCTATAACTTGAAAACATATGGCGCAAGATCCTTCTCTGTAGCAGCACCATCATTATGGAATGCTTTGCCAAGTGAAATTAGAAATGGTCAGTCTCTGTCTGTTTTTAAAAGTAGATTAAAAACTTTTCTTTTTAGAAAAGCCTTTTATAATTAATATTAGCTGCCTTAAGTGTTAATGTTAAAGTTTTTGTAGGCGCCTTTGAACAGTAGGATACTGGCGCGGTATAAATCTTTTATTATTGTTATTATTATTATTATTATTATTAATATTAATAGAGGAAACTTAGATGAGGGTTCTGAGAAATGTATCTCTAGAGTTATTACTTAAGGAGGGAAGAACACTCTGACACAAAGAAAATAGCGCGCGCACCGAAGAAAATATTGCCTTTGTAACACAATCTCATTCGGCTTTGCCAAACCTCAAGAACATAAAGATGGGGAAATGACACCTCAATACTGACCCTTATCATCACATCGCAAAGAAAGATCATGACGAGTTATCCCAATAAGACCTAAACTTTGAGGGTAGAAGCTTGAAGAGCGCTAGCAAATGGTAGGAGACGCACATCAACACCTTTTAACAGTCGACTGCCTTTTGCTTTCCAGCGTGTCGCCTCACGCAAGGTAGAGGTTTTCATTGACCAAGTGACTCTTTTCATTGCTCTAATTAAACTGTCCTCCATTCAATAATCAAGATAGAGGATTTACCCCACAACACTCGCGATTAGTTAATTTTCCTTCGCTTAGGAAAGTAGATTTACAACACGACTGATAGCTGTCCTTGCAGTAGTAACGCCATGTAACGCAACACACTAAACGCAACAATGGGCCTTTTCGCTCCACAAAAGGGCCTCAAACACCATCACTTAAAATGCATAAAACATTTATACCGTTGGAGCGCGTTTGAGCGCGTTTGGTCAGAGCTGTTGAAGAAGGATCAAAGCGGCCGTAAAATCTTTGAAAGGCTACAAACTATGACGTACAACGAATTTGACCTTCTCGAAAACCGGTCTCAAATTACTTGCTAAAAAACAGTGCTTGCGTTTGTCCTTGAGAACGACATAATACGCGCCAAATACGCACGAAAAATACTTCTACACGTCCAGAATATATCAAATTATATTCACCTATAGCGAAACGAAAAAGAAACGGCCTAACTTGTACGAAATATTCAGTTAAACTCTGCCCATTTATACCGCCTTTACCACCATATTGAAAATGACGCTACCACAGTAAATGTGGTAGCGGTACAGTCCCTTGTAAATGTTGCTACGGGCGTTGTTTTACCACAGAACTGATTGCAGAATCTCTTCTTGCATGCCGAAGAAAAGGTGAAGAGAAGATGACGGAGTTTATAGAGGAGCGATTGAATACCAATGATGCTAGTTTTTGAGAACCTATTCCCAAGCTAAAGGTCAGGACCTTTTGTTCGATGACGAAGAAGGTGAATATGAAGGCCTCAGAAGATAAGATCGCCACAATCAGTGCCGAAAGGGACCTCTTTGGAAGGCTCCTAATTGTTGCCAATGTGCGTCAAATAAATCTAATGGAAGTTATGACCTATGAGTTGTCACCCATACCATGTGCACTCGCCCATCAAGATGGGACTCTTAGAAAAAACGCCAAGTGCTAATTAGCTAACATCATAGAGAAGCTTGTCAAAGTCGTCTCTCGACTTCAAGCACCTCCTGAGAACACGGTATACCTTATAGATGGAATGGCTGTTGTCCAGATGACGAAGTCGGGTGGTACAACTACGTTGGTGAACTGGCTGCAAAGTATTACAGCATCTCTTCTTCACCCCTGTCCACCCGCAAGTGTGACTGCGTTCATGTCGTTTTTGACCGGTACTTTGAGATGTCAAAGCTGGTGAACGATTAAAGGGGGGGGGAGGGGGGGGGCTCAGGTGCACTGGAATCAATTATTGGTGGACCTTCGACATTAGTTCCTAAGCAATGGGCCAAGTACATTAACAACCCCAAGAACAAGGAGAACTTGTGTGACATCCTATCAAAGGTTATATGCAGTTTTGACGAGGGGAGGCTGACGGAGAATACCAAACTGATCGTCGCAGGAGCATTCAAGGATGGAAGGCGATGTGTGGCTTCCACGAGAGATTCCCATGGTGATGTTGCAGATCTTCCCTCCAGTAACGAAGAAGCAGATACCCGCATGTTGTTTCATGCTAGGTACACTGCGAGCTCTGAAACAAGAATCATCATCCGATTACCTGACACATACGTTCTTGTTTTGAGTGCAACCCACTTTACGAGCATTAAACATCACCGAAAGAGCTGTGGTTCCTCGCCGGTGTTGAAGATCAAATGCATTTTGTACCAGTTCATGATGTTTTCCAGAAGCTTGGAGACAGGGTTCTTGCTGCTTTACCTGCCTTTCATGCTCTCACCGGATGTGACAGCAATAGTTCAATCTCAGGGATTGGTAAGACAAAAGCATGGAAAGCAAGGATCCGAAGCCAAGTGCACCAGGGAAGTCTTGGTCTTCTGGGACAAGAAGAGCAAGAAGACGAAGTGACCACTTGCCCTTGCACGATGTTTCAGTGTCGAAACAACTGTTCCTGCGCCAATTTCGGTCTTTCCTTCACCGAGGCCTGCACTTCTATGGCAGAGAAAACATGTCGCAATCCATACGGGATACAGTGGGAGGAAGATGATGTCAGGGATTCTGATTGTGATGATTGAACAATGAAACTAAGTTTGTGCCTCGGCAGATTTACACTGTTCCATAACTTACAAAGTAGCAGCTTCTAAAAGTTGCAAATTGCTCCATGAAGTATTAGTAATAAGTTAAGTGCAAGACTCATCGTGATGTATCCCATAACATAAAAGTATGAGTGAAATCTCAGTTTGTTTTTAGAGAAAGACTGTCCTTTTCCGATTTTCTGATAAAAAGAATGAAATGGACGATTATAGACCTATCAAAAACAATAAGGATAACTCTAAGACGATTTGTCACACAATTTCATAATTCTTAATGATTATCTTGTGGAAAAAGAAAGCGAAAAGGGTCTACCCACTATTTAGCCTTGTTTTCATGCTGAGAGGATAACTCTTTAAAATCCATTTAAACTTTACTTTAAAGAGCAATTCTAGTTTTTACATAAGAATTTAGTGCAAATTTATCTTTTCTAACACAAAAACGTTCGTTCTTCCCCTGTGATGATAGGCAAATGCTTGTAAATGAAAGTAAACTATAGTAATTAGTATTTACCTAGGAGTGTTTCTGCATATTCAGAGTCACGTGATCAGT
>NC_142520.1:50302377-50359877 GCF_964205215.1 Stylophora pistillata | reverse complement strand
GCCAGTTTTGAACGCCATCTTGACCGAGAAGGTTCTGAATTTTGATCACTGGGGGCTACTTCTTCGTTGCCACGGTAATAAAACGACCAATCAGAGACCACAAAATAGTCGTAGCTGGCCTGGTTGCTTATGATTAAAATGTCGGACGAAGAGAGTTTCTCAGAAGACTTAGTTTCTTCACTGAAAGTTAACTGTTCCACACTTTTTCACGGATTTTACCACTCTGAAAGCCGAAATAAGGTGCAGCGGATCTTAAATAATCCTAAAGGCTCATCAAAATATCATCATTTTTGTAGTTAAAGTCATTATCCAAGACACAAATAAAAATAAACGCATTTCCAGAGAAAAAAAAAAGATAAATTGTTGTTGTTTACCCAAACTAAAACCGATTTTTCCAAGGCTTTCGAACTCATGTTAACACAAATCCAGCCATTCACGGTAATTTGGCGGTACTTTCGGGTAAGTGCGTTGCATACATAGTTTTTTGGCGCGATTTACTGATATTCATGGGATGCAGCATCTATGTTCGATGTAGTTTCCACTCTGTTTTCTTGGCAAATTTGTATTATTTCGATGTTCTCTTTACGTTTCACTTTCGAGGAAATCGGCGTTTTTCTTCTCTGAATTACTCATTTGGAGTCTACAACCCATAAACGGCAGAATATTTTGGATGTGGATTTGTGCGTATAGACCCATTTCAGATGTGACGTCATGACACGTGATCTCACGAACTGGAGGACAACTTCAAGTTTGTTTACAAATGGCAGCACGAGGCAGTACAAAGCGAGGGTTTTTACCCGGGTATTTCGAGGGCTTGCAGTTGAAAGACGCTAAGGAAAGGTATTTAGAGAAGTTGAAAGATATTGACGGAGAAGATCCTTACAAAATTCCGCGAAACTCGTGGATAGATGATGTAGATTCTTGGCCGAACGTGACATACATACACGTTGGAATGTATCTCCTGTTCAAGAAAAGTCCTTACACTGAAGATCAACTAATGAACTACAAGAGCTTGGATTGCTATCAAAATTTTGCGAACGGATGGGTGCAGGAAATTTTAAGCAAGAAATTTGGCGAGAATCGTCTCTTAATTGCGAAGGTAAGATACAAGAACTGCAAATTTGATCGTGGCATGTGCATGTGATCATGGCAACAACCATGACTTAATGTTATCGCAGTTGCTTTTCCAAGCAAGTTTACTTATGCCTTCAATGTTTGATCTTTAGGTTAATCATTCTCAGAGGATGTCGGAAAAGCCCCTTACCCCCTGGGTGGTTTGCGAAAAGCCAGGGAAAGTGGTTTCTGCCCACTGTGACTGCATGGCTGGCCTGGGTGAGAGCTGCTCTCATGTTGCTTCACTGTTGTGGGCTATTGAAGCTGGATGTAAACGAAGGGATTCTCTGACAGTCACAGAAAAGAAAGCCTATTGGGTTCTTCCATCAGCCGTGAAATCTGTGCCTTATTCCAGAGTAAAAGATATCAAATTTTCTAAAACTCCTTCCAGTGCTGCTTCAGTCATCAAAGAATCATCTGTTGGAGCCCCTTCAGAGGCTGAACTTACTGAATTTTTTAATAACATCAATAAGTGCCCTTCTAAGCCAGCTATTTTGTCCCTAATTCCTGACCATGCAATTTTCTATGTTCCAAAGTCTCTAACTCCTGATCTACCTGATGTGCTGTCCAATTTGTATGATGAAAGCCTAGCTAATGCAGACTACCCAACTTTACTGGAAAAGGCCAACGAAATAGTTGAAGAAATTCAAGTCACTAAGAAACAACAGGCATTGGTGGAGGAAAGGACTCGAGATCAGGCAGACTCGAGACTTTATTGATGCTAAATTGTAAATAGCAGTAAGGTTTTGATCCTTCGTATTTTTTTTTTCAACAGGTCCAGTTGCAGCTGATGTGCACAGATTTGAAATATATTGATTTTGTTGTTTGACTAAAAAGGGTCTTTTTATTGAGAGAATTTTTCCAGACAAATTGTTTTGAGAGGAGAAGGTTCCTAAAGCAAAAGAGTTTTTTGTCCGAGCAATTTTACCTGAGGTTATTGGCCGATGGTACTCGAGACCAGTCACATCTTCGGCAGATGGGTCTGCTACAGTGGAAGGGGGGAATGTTAATGAATTTTGTTATTGTAGGGGTGAGGAACATGGGCAAATGGTTGGATGTGATGATGGAAGGTGCAGCTATCAGTGGTTTCACTTGGAATGTCTAAAATTAAACACGTTTCCAAAATCAAATACATGGTACTGTCCAGATTGCCAAAAGCGACGAAAAGGGAAATCTATGCGAAGCGAGTAGGCAGTTACAGCATGGGTGGAATCTCAAGTTAACAATGCTGACAATATTTGAGTAATTTTTTTTTAAACAGATAAAACCAACCCAAGAACTTCTGCATTTTTCTATCATGAGATTCAAATACACCTTTTTGTGAACTAGTTAAAAATTGTTGTGTGGAAATTTAAGATAAGGCTAATATTAAAGTGTTTAATCAAATGGAACTACTGAGTCACACATATTCACTAGGGCACAACAACTTGTTACGATCTTATCTAGGGTAGTTACATCCCCATTGCGTACAGTGATAAAATCAATTGTCTGAGTAGCACTCAGAATGCTATATTTCTTTCGAATAATTCCAATGACCCTCTCCACATGAATGCGAACATTTGCTATCCTGCGGGTTTGCTCCACCTCAATTCCACTGAGTTGCTTTTTCCCTTTTGTAAAACCGGGAATCTTGATTGTAGAACAAAATAATCCCACAGACTCTTGGATATCAAACCCCCTGTCGGCAAGAATGACATCCCCTGGGTTAAGATGATCTAAAAGCCCACTATTTTCTGTAAGGTGCTTGTGACTAACCCTCCCACCCCACCCTCCTGAAATAAAACTTACAGTACCTTGGGGAGTAATACCTATAAGATACTTCACAGTATTATGGTGTTTATATGATGAAAAGGTCTTGGCCCTTGCAAGAGGATTCAAAGGGCAGTCCAGAAATATTTCAAAACAGTCAATGATAACGATACAGTTTGGGCAGTGCTTGCGGAAGTCCATTGGTAGGGTTTTACGAAGAGCATCCCTGTCAGACCAGATTATCAAAGGTTTAAGCCTTTGGTAAAGTACATCAACAACATGCAGAAATGTGCGAGACACAGTAGCCTCACTAATGCCCCCAAACCTGTACCCCAAGTCCCTCCCTGTCAAATTTAACCTCATGCGAATTAATCCAAGTAAAACTTTTTGAAAGGGGCTTAAAATCCCTCTTGATGATTTCAGGTCTGGACTAGAATTCTTAAGAAAATTAAACAAACATAACAAAAGTGACCAATTTGGCAGCCCGGTGTAAAATAAAACCTTGTCATTGTCTTCTTTAAAAGAGTCCTCATTGAGGGAGTTCATTCTCAACTTTTCTTTGAGTGTAGCATTTTCCTTCTCTAAACCTGATATATAAGCACAAGTAATTTCCGTTTGGCACTATTTCACTGTGGGTTCTTCAATAATGGGTGCATCTTCATCTCCATCTTCAATGCCATCTGATGGTTGGTGACAGGACAATTCTAGCAGAGCACTAGCACATTCACTCCTCCTTCGCTTTTCAATCCTTCCTTGTGATCTTTCATATCTTTCGTTGCTAGTCACTGAAACGCCACGGAAATCATAACCAAGATTCTGATTTGGTGCCCAGTCCGGGTTTTCCTTATCATAAATCGACGACGGTTTTCCTATGTAGATGGGAATGAGATCAAACAACTGCCATTCGGAACATATACAAACGAAGACAACGCTTAACGCTTTCAATCGTGGGCATAAAACTGAAGTGTGTGGAATCGAGAGCTGAGCGAATAAAGTTCAAAATCACCAAAACCGATCATTATGCCTCGTGATTTGTGGTATAAAGTACATTTATACAAACCTGAAATAAAATGGTCCCCGCAAACTCTGTGAAATACACTGGGATCAGCCCCTAGATCTTCTCTTCGGATCCTGGAGAGCCAAGTCGCTCTACGTTCGATGCTTAAAGCTCGCTTTTTAGCGTTCGATCTGGTCACAATTGCAGGTATGCGAAAATAACTTTTGTCCTTTTCTCTGTTAGAACGGTTTGAGCAACCAAATACCGCACAAAAGTTCACCATGACAGGAACAATCCAACAATAAATTCACTTCAGCCTCAAGCATGTGCTATTTGATTACAACTGTTTGTCCTCCAGTTCGCGAGGTCACATGTCATGACGTCATATCTGAAAGGGGTCTATTGCTGTTAGGCAGAGCTTTTTAAAACCAAATGGCAAGATTGAATATAATCAAGAACTATGTTGGAAAAGGTATCTAAGTCAGTTCCAAGGTCCTCACAGTGATCGATTTGCAGTAGCAGAAAAGAAATACTTTCACAAGCGCTCAAGGGCCTTTCCCTTCACTTTAAGAGGTGGAAAACAAAGGATAAAAGCCAGTACATTGAGCACTTTAGCCAACAGAACTGGGAAAGTCTTCCTGAGCTCGAGAAAAAACAGCATGAACGAATGAAGTCAAGGTGGTGCTGTACACCACTATTCTTTTCAGTCTTTATTTCCATCATGGGGAAAAAATAATTCTTTTAATTTACAGCAAGCCATAAAAAAAAACGCAGAATCATGTTTAAAGGCCTTCAAATGCTGCAAATGTGAAACCCACATTAAAGGCTAGTAAACAAGCAGCAACCAAAATCTATGAAGACATCAATGGTCCATTTCAAGAAATTTTTGGCATGTCCTTTGCAAAAGCACAGACAAAGACTCCTGGGCTGTGTTTAAAAGAAAAATAATCTCAAGCTGAACTACGGAAACAACGAAGGGAAAAATTGAGGACTGAGAAGAAGCAAATAGAGGAACAATGCTCAAACCGGGACTGTGACACCATGCTGGCCACACGGCAGACGTACAGGCAGCGACAGGAACAGCGTCTTGCTCTATTCTTTGAAACACCAGAGGATGCAGAGAATAGATGTGCCAAATGGAAAAGCTTAGAAGACCAGGGCCTCCTTAAAAGAAAGCGTCACTCGCCAAAGCCAGAAGATCTACAGTTTGACAAGGATGGGCTTCTGCAAGAAGTTAAAAAAATGAAGGATGGAGAGAGGGTTAGCATTATATTTTAACTGGTATTTATTGTAAGTTTACTTTGCTAGAATGGATTCAAGTTATGTATTAGCAGAGCTCAACCAGACAAGCAACAGAAAATTAATTAATTTGATTATTCATTTAATAAATTATAACATACACTTAAGGACTCTTAATAGTCTCACCATTCTATATGACCATATCATATATTTAAAAAAATGGACTAAGCATTTAAATCAGTGGACCAATTCAATGCAGTATACATTTACAACAAGAAGTTGATTTTTGTCCATAAACTTATCTAATCCCTAGATCTGTTTTTTCCTGTAAAGATAAATTACTCTGAACTTGCCCGCCAATATGGAGTGATGCAGCAAACAAAGTTGGGGAACATGGTTGTGAAAGAGTTCTTAGAAACCAACAATGTACAACTCTCCAGATTGAAAAAGTTTCGGGAAAAAACTCCTGCTGCCAGACGGAGGCTGAACCAAATGCAGGGTGGAGAGATATCAGTGCCACTACCAAGCACAAATGATCAAATAAGGGAAAAATTAAGGGTAGGAAGTGTTTTGTAACGTTTGGGGCATCAATTTTATCCATGAAAATAACTAGCATAATGGCTTTTCTATATATAGTTTAAACCTGATTTGAATCAAGAATATTATATTTAGTGAACAATTGCCTTTTCTAATATTATCACCCCTATTGCAAGCTCAGTCCTTGTTGATTATGGAAACATATTAAGTACATATTGGGATGATTGTCAATTCTAATCATTGATTTCCCTCGTACATCTGTAGGTTTTTCAATATACAACCCTTTATAACAACTCAATCATAAAAAAATCCCTGCACTATTATTTGGAAAAATATGGCATTGCATGGAAACCAAGCTGGTTACAGATTAGCCATGCCAAAGGCTTATATACAGCTGTTAAGAAAGTCAATGAATGAAGAATATATTACATAATTATCTTACATATTTCACTTTATTTGCAGAGTAAAATTGAAAGTGGAGAGTATATTCTTGGGGAAATGATTGTACCCCAAACATACAAGAAAGTTGTCCTTGATAAAGACAGGACTATCAAGACAGAACTGTTCAATGTATCAGGTCGAAAAATACTGCTGTCAGACATCCGAGACAGAACACTCAAGCAACATGAAAAGTTAGGACTCATGCATGCCCGAACCGATGAAGATTATGCTGCTATGACCAAAGAACAAGTTAAAATAAGGATTGCACAACTAAATGAACGTACTAATTGCCCTGAAACTGCAACTTTGGATGACTTGAAAAACTATTTGAAACGTGTTGAGAGGACAAGACATCTTATGGTCTGGGCAGACAACTCGACCCTTTTAAACCATGGGTATCTGTTATTGACTGTGAATGCTGTGTACGACGAGGCACTTTACTTCAAATAAAGAAATGGAAGACAAAGGAAAAGGAAATGTTGATGTACAGTCGCTTGTAGAACGGCCACAAGTTTACATCCTGGCAAGATGTGGATCAGCAGAAGCTGAACAAATAGCATAATTATATAAATACCAGGAAGGCATGTTTGGAAGGCCTGAAAAAGAAAGTGGTGACATTAAATGGAGTTCAAATCACAGATATCATGAGACTTTTTCATGGTGATGGACCACAGCAGGAATTTGAGAGTGGTGAACAGAAGGGTGGAAATGCTGGTTGTTCGGGCTGCAGTGGTGATGCTAAAAAGTACAAGTCTTTAACTGTTTCACTTTCTAAACCCTTCTTATCACTGACAGATCGTTTAACGAAAGTTATTCAAGGGCCTGCAGGCAAAAAGAAGAGAAATGGGGGCCTCAAATCCTTCAAAAGTCTATGCTTGGAAGAGTTAAGAGAGGAATGCCAAGCAAGGGGGCTACCTACAGATGGCAAGAAGAAGGATCTTGAAGAGACCTTGAAAGAGGAAATGGGGGAATTCAAAGGGTGCCAGCAATGATGTTCTTTGATCAGGAAAGGACACTGGAAGAAATCAATTTGGGTATAAATTTGAGTTTTTGCTACATAAAAGAATTGCTACCACAGTGACTAAAAGAATGAGATTTGGAGAAAATCGCTTGGTCTGTTTCACTGCATTTAGCGATGTTTAATTACATGTAGCATTAACATTTAAATGATAAGATCTAGGAAATCAATATTTTTTTTAGCAAATGCAAGGGTACTAAGCAGTACAGATTTATACCCTGACACACTTAAAATGTGTGCAGTAAAACTGTTTCAAGCTCTGCAATAGCACACACTAGACACATGAATTGATGAAAATACACAAACAATTATGAACTAAGTCATGGGTCTTGCAGTCAAATTAAAATGTACAAGTATATACACGAAATGTTAACTTTTATGGTTACTTTACAGGAAGCTATGAAGTCTTACCTACAGAACCTCTTCATGATGTGAAAGAGCAGATCTGTAATGTCCTCACTGAACTTCCAGCCCACTTGGAGAGGGATGAAAGTGATCACTTTCAAAGCATCATCAAGTGCACCTTTGCTGATAAAAAGAAACTCCGTGGCTGTGATTATCGCCTAGCAGCTGTCGTCGTGGCTCAGTATCTGAGAGGTAAGGTCAATTAATACTTAATATTCCTGATCTTAATTAACTCTGCACACAGTTGTGACACTTTGGCTTTGAAAAATTTTATTTCCCCAGTCAGATCTCAAGATTCTACCCGAGCTGTCAGCAAATTTAAACGTTCTCTTACAAAAGCTGACAGCAAATTGTACAGTCATGTAACTAGAAAAAGTGCAGTCTCAACCTCCATAAAATATAAAAATACAATTTTCATAAAATATATTTATACAGTTTTCTGCATAATTGTTAAGATTGTGTTAATTCTCAACAGTAATTCTGACCTGAGTAGTCATGATGCCTTTTTTAGCTTGCATGTACCATTTATTTATTTAGTTATTTATTGATTCATTCATTTAACTTTATTTGTATGTGGGTAAAGCATCAGGACTTAAAGTAAATACTAAAATACCATACATGTCTATAGCACTGATTTCTAAAATAAATCATTCAAACTTTATGATAGAATCGCATAGCTTAAAGTAAACACGCGCTCTGATAGGTCAATACGTCAACCGGAAGAGAGGGTATTTAGCGTAGAATCGCACTAACGCATGAAGCGATATAGCTGACGTGAGTCGCGAGCAAAAATTATTGTTACGAACGTAATTAACGTAAATACAACTAGTGCTACGAAAATATGAACGAATATGAACAAATTTATAGAAAACGAATGTCTTCCAAATTTTTAATTGAAATTGAAATTTTTAGAAAATTGGAGGAAACCACTCACGCCCAAAAGTACGAGAAAACGCATAGCGAAAAATCAAATGCCAGAGACGAGGGAAGAAAGCCAAATGATAGTTCTCGCCGAGGAAAACCAAACAAGCGTTACGAAAGAAAACCAAAACAGGTATCAATGCCGAAAAGGGTCAAGCATCTTTTCCCGAAATCCAAACCATTGTAGCCTATACAGACGACGAACTGGCCTCTTTTAGATACAACATGGTTTCAAAAAACACTAGACGGCAAATTCACAAATTCGAGTGGTCGCAAAACTGTCATCCAAGCGCTCAGTGATGATTTCGACCCAGTGGAGATCTCAGAGCTCACTGGCCACTCCAATCCGGAATCCATATCCAGATACAGCCATAATCCTCTGGAAAAACGGCGGCGAATGTCGAATAAGTTGGCCGGTTTCAACCCACGCCAAGCACGACAACTACCAACGGCTATTCAAGTCATGCTTTACGGGAGATTGTTCTCAATAGCTCAGCCACGCCAAGCAACACAGCAGCTACTAGTGACCTTGACAGCAATGCCAGTCGTTCTAGTTACCTGATGGCAGGAGCAGTTGGCGGAATGTTTACTGGAGTAACTTTTAATAATTCTCCAGTAACTATTTCCATAGACTTTCAGTCCAGCATTGACACCAACGAGCGACTCCCTGCGATGAAAGAAAAACAGTTAAAATTGTGACTTTGAACTGAACTGTTTTTCGCCAGAGTTTACCGAGAAACTCCAGTCTTAATCATTATGTTTTGAATACACTTTTTTTTACAACTGTAAAGCACTTATCGGTTTTTTGAAGATCTTGTTTTGATACCGGAACGCTTGAAATTTTCATTTCGCTTGAGGATTTGACCATTCAGTTGTTGATTGTCGGCGCCAAATTTTGCCAAGTTGAGTGGTAGCAGGCAAATCTCTGTCTTAAATAACTCCGTATTGTGTACTTTTAGTTTTTTTGCTGAAGATTGTAAAATGTGAGGCACCGCTTTCTCCACGAGTTTGAAATAAAAGTGGTTTTCATTCTGAAAATATCTTGTTCCTTCTATTCGCTAGATATTGACACCTGACTTTGAAAGGGTTTCCATCGTTTGCGCACTGGCGTGGCGCACAAAAATACAAAACATCTGGTTTCGCCCAGTGATTTGGTGGCTTTAGCTATGTGATTCAATAAAAATCACGAGGTACAATTAACAAATGGTAAACAGCACAGCGTACATTATTGAGTTATGGATGCACGCGGGAGGTTGCTAAGCACGAAAGAAGCGTAAGAGTCGCTCGAGGCGATAGCCGAGAGCGACTCTAGCTTCTTGAGTGCTTAGCAAACCTCCCAAGTGCATCCATAACTCAATAGAGTATGCTGTGGTGTTTACCATTTGTTTTATAACATAACATTGATACATTGTAGCTAAAGAGTTCCCTTTTATTTAACAAATCTTGCGTGACCAGAAAAAACAAGCGCGCACGGAAAAATAGTCTTTGCATTTGCTCACGTCAGCACCGTACACCCATGGGCAAATGGGGGACGCTAAATTGACCAATCAGAGCGCGTGCTTTACTTTGGTTATGTTATAATTAAAATTGTCGACGGTTCAAACGTGAGCGACTTACCTTGCTTTTCATTCCCTTAACAATGACAGTTCTGACAGTTGACTTTAAAATGGCTTTCTTAAGGGCGCGCGTACGGAATAAAAACAAACAATAACATTGTCGTTTTAATTTCTTGTTTTCTTATCTTTATTCAGTTATGCGATTCAAGAAAAATTCACTACCTGACTCGTAAATTTCACTTAAAATTTCACTTCAAAAACCGATATCGCACTCATCGCTTCGCAATTCGTGCGATATCGGTTTTTCGCGTGAAATTTAACGTGGAATTCACGAGTCAGGCAGTGAATTTTTCTATAAAATATGAACTAACCTTCGAAAATTGTTTTAGAATATAGCTAGCAGAGTCGCGCAATCAAATTCATTATACGTAAGCGTGCTCAAAATCCCGATAGTGCACGCTGATAGCGTCAGCAAATCCGACTTCGCCAGAAATTTTTTTTTTGCGCGAGCGGCCATTGCTAGTGCGGGGAAAAATAATACATTTCGCGACAATAGTGGATACAAACAGAAACTCGGCCTGCCAGTCCGAAAACGAAGACAATGTTTCGACCTTTTCCCATGGGCTAGAGTTCTTAAATGAGGCAGAAAAAGAGAAAAACAAAGCAAAAGGAGACTCGGCATCAGCGCCGTCACGATTCGCTTCAACTGACATTGTTGTCCGTTTTTCGCGTCGCATTTGATGCACAATTCCACCGGCTATGTTCTAAAACAATTGGTTCATGCTTTCAGCTGTGCACTATCGAGTTATGGAGCTCGTGGGAAGTTTGGAGAGCACTCAAGAAGCTAGAGTTGCCCTCGGCTATCGCCTCGGGCAACTCTTACGCTTCTTTCGTGCTCTCCAAACTTCCTGCGTGCTCCATAACTCGATAGTGCACGCTAAAGCATGAACCAGTTGTTAATTAGAATGCGCTAAATGTTCAAACGGCGCATTTTGAAAGTAACTACACAGCGTTGCCCGACATCTTAAAATGCAACTCAAATTTAGCAAGAAATAAAACGTGTGGCTTACAAATAGCCTTTGATTTGGTTTTATAGGCTTCCCCTTTTTAACACAGCTCACGTTCTGGTTTAAACTGCGATACGACTTGAGTATAGCCATGATGCGTGCTGAGAGGCGTCGTTAGGTCAGTGCAAGGCAGCAAGGTTACCAAGCAAAACTGCAGTATCTGTTGTCGAAGTTTGAACGAACTTGAAGACGAAACAGTTTTCACAAAGTTACGTTACCCTTTGGAATGTATAAACGTGATTAGTTACTGTTATAGTTTAACTCCTACTTTTTAAAGGCAGAGATGAAATTATTTGGACTCTGAAGCCTTCTTTTCCTTTGATTACTACGATACGTTTTGATGTAATAAGTATCGTCGTCAGTCATGGGTTTGCAGGATGACAATGATGTTTGCACATCAAAACTTGTTTTACAATTTAAAGCGATAGGCGTTTTTCTCAAATATTTGATTTATTTGCCGCACTCTTTCATAGGCAATGGTATTAATATCTTGAAATCTGTCGAGGGGTTCCTCAGTTCCCCCGCGCAAGCTCTCCCTGGTCCTCCACTGGCACAGATGGACATGTTTCCCTTGTGAATTGCTGTTTGTACATTGTGAAGATGTGCTTCTTCACCACAAACGAAAAGCAAATAAGCACACCTGTCAAAAGGGAAAAACGAAGATGATAAATATAAAAGCGAAGTACCAAAGTTTGATATAAAAATGAATACCAAGGTTATCAATGGTCAATCAGATCTAGGTAATGCCTGTGCAGGGTGATGGAGCGATATAGATAGATAGATAGACTGGTTTTATTATTAAAATAACATCGAAGTAAAATACTGAATTGCGCAATTTTTACAAGCTACTACAGTACAAATATAATATATGATGACTTAAAGTTCTATTAAAAGTTCTATTACATCTCAACTTGGGTTGGTTACAGCCGCACCCTTCACGAAAAACGAATTAGCAAAACGCTTTTTCTTGGCTGCTGGTACATTGTACGTTCTTTGGCGCCTTAAATTATAATAAGGGCTATGGGCCTCAGGAATTAAGTAATGTAGTTTACTGTTCTGATTCTCGCTGATTCGTCTAAATAACGACTTTGTGATGTCTTCGTGATGTTCCCTGATAGAAGTCAAACAGGCGCGCTCTAACGCTTCCCCGTACGGCATTCTAGGAAAAATACACGCCAGAGCTCGTTTCTGAACTCTTTCTAACTCTGACTGTAAGTGCTGAGGTAGAGAATAATGGAACACAGGGCAAGCGTAGTCAAGGGAGGATCTAATACATGCGAAGTAGTAGGCAACAAGATCTTCGGCTGGAACACGCGCACGTTTAAGTTGAACAAGGAAATAAATTTTCCTAGCTGCTTTCTTAACTAAACTATCTACATGATCGTTCCATGTTAGTGTTTTGTTGATGGTAAGGCCAAGAAGCTTGCTAGAAGTAGTTGCTTGGATCTGAATCCCATCAACTATAACTGGGTCGAAATGTTCCGTATAAGGTACTTTTGGATCTCCTGTACACGTTGGAGGGGTTATGTCAGGTACCATGGCTTCTTCGGAACACGGTGGAGGGGTTATATCTGGATATCAGATACCATAGATCCCCTGGGGACTACAATGGGAGAATGAACAGGGGCTCCGAGTCTGAAAGAGGGTCCCTGACATGTTCAGTACTTATGACCATGTCCCTAGGTGTCACAAGGATCCAATAGCACCTCGAAGGAAGCAAATAAACTTCTTGCACAGGAATGTGCGAATCACTTAGTCAAGATAGTTTAAGGTTCGCATCTGGTCTTGTTGAGAGAAAATCCCCGACCAACCATCACACACCAGAGGAGGAAACCGAAACTTGAGCGAACAGATCGACAGAGCTTTTCAGATTTCTCTAGGTGTACTCAAGGAAAGTTCACAAATAGTGAGTAAAATCTCTAAAACTTAGAGAAAACAAGTGAGTGATCGGTCATCTTACCTTGAAAGCTATTGATTATGACGAATGGGTATTCGATGTATGGTGTGGGATAGAAAGGCAACACCAATCTTAGAATCCAGGAGATGCCCATGACAGTCGTCAATTTCAGCACGATCAGGGGAAGGTGTCTTTGATGAGAGGCGGCTATGTGGCTCTTACACAAAGAAATTAGTAATTTAGACATAGCTGAACAACGTGTGCGCATGCCTTAAGTTTTACCGCAGAAAACAGATTTTGAGTTGTTCGCATGGTTGATTTGCTATTCTGTTGCATCGTGGCGTTGTTTTCCTTGCCGCTTCTCTTTTACAGAACAACTTCCAAAGACTTTGTTCACACCCAAAAAAGTTTGGAAAATTAATTTTCTCTTTACAAACTCTGGAAATACGAAAATGCCCTTAACGACAACAAAATGCTAGGTTTTAAATGTCAACCCTTATTACTTTCCGCTGATTTGGCTAAATTTTAGACCTCGCACGCTTGAGCCTGCGTTGTTGACCGCATACACTCTGACAAAGCATTTCGTTATTCAGACCTGTCAGCGATTTACGGTCAAAAGGTAGTATGTTTCCACAGCCACGCATTACAATACAATATTTCATTTACTCCTGATAACCAACTCCAGACACTGTTAATTTTATGGTTTGTTTTTTATTTCGATGTTGTTTTTTTTTTTTTTTTATATTTTACATATTTTTATATATTTTATATATTTTATATTTTATATATTTTCTATATTATTAATTTTTTTATATTTCTTACGTGTATATATTCCATTCACTTGACCATGACCGAAGCACGGTCGAAACGTCGTCTTTTACCGTTGATTTTTATCGTCAAAAGTTTTAAGAAACCCTTGCTTATATGTTTTTGTTTTGTTGTTTTTATTTGTGTTGTGTTTTGTCTCTTGTTATTGCTGTTGTTGTTCTTTGCATTCAAACTTATAAACTTGTACCTGCCCTTGTAGCTTGATGAAGACAGTTGTCCGAATCAAAGCCACGATGTTGACGGAGATCATCACGGAGACAGGAAATTCAACAACGTTGGCGCGGGCCGGAAGTGAAAGCTGACATCCTTCTTCAGGAGCTGCGAGGCAAAAATAGTTTAAAGCTGATAAGAGAAATAAAAGGAGGAAAATGCCACAGGTTCATTTTTCACGCTTGTAAGAACAGACTTGGAACAGTTACTTTTATTGCAGCCCTCTGATGAACAATCTAACTGACAGCCCCGTCCCCGACCCAAAGGGAGAAGGGGTGGAACCCAGCCTCCCCCTCCCAACTTTTGTCCCATCTTATAATTAGCTGAGCACCAGTTCTCATAGTACGATTTACAACTGTAGATAAAAATGATGATTAATGTATATCAAGTATGCTGCAAGGGCTCGTGAAATCATCGGAGCATCTGACTATTTTAGAATATTTCTTCGTGTCTAAAATTGGCTTGTACTCATTTCACACCCCGTTTTATCTGCAGAACCACCATGCTAAAAGAGGATTAAGAAAAACTCCATGAGAAGGAGATAGATTATACTTCACTACGCCCTCAATGGCTAATATCTAGCAAATATTCTAAAAATGTGACTTGCAGGTAAATGAACAGCTACCACACTCGCACTCATAGTGAGGAAGAGAGACCCTGGATATGGGGTTGCATTTTTTCAGTGTCGAGCTGAAACCTTCATGTTGCGGGTATCTACCTCTGAGGGATGACTTACCATAACGGATTTGTCCAGTGTTGGTCAATTGTAGAGCTACGTAAATTTCCACGAGAATGAAGGGAACTCCCCAACAGATTATACGGTATCGAATGTGGGTTTTCCTGTGTCTGGCAATGACCCCAGAGTTTGACGGGCTCACATCTGCCAGTACTGTTTACTCTGATTAAATTAATATGGTCCAAAATACACTGGCGATTCTAGGCTTTTAAAAAATCATCACACTTGTAATCATTTGACAGACAGCCTCAATAGCAAAATGGATCCATGGTGCTCCAACTAAGTTAATAAGTCATGCCGAGGATCTGTCTGTTACAAATGACTAAATGGCTAAAATGTTTACCACGGTGAATTTGGATGGGAAGCCGGGTCAGCAGGGTTCAAGCCTTAGTCAGGTCAAAGTCTTGTAAAATGAATTCCCCGCCACTAAGGAGTGTAACTAAATGGCAAGGAACTATCAAAGAACCTGAAGAATTGAAAAACTGGTAAGAGGAAGGAGTGGGGGGCTAAGGGGTAGCTTATCGCTCGTAGGAGCAGCTGAAGGACACCTACCTGGGCTGGAGAAAGTTTTCTGTGTGTCATAGGCGATTATGCTCATCCATAAAAAGACAGTCAGGATAAAATAATTCAGCAAGATTCCCATCATGGCACAGACTGCTGACGAAACAACGTCCGGGTCTGTTGCAAAGTACACTGACTGCCTGGCTATCATCGTTGATAACAAATGCATCACTCTTTGACCAGGAAAGGTCCTTAGCTCAGCAAACAAGAAATAAGTCATAATCAGGCACAGGAGAGCGATTGTGGTGTCCTGTGGACATCCGGGACTATACACAGTGGTCAGGTGACCGAGAGAGTGTGCGTGTATGTGAGAAAGAGCGGGAGTTCGATGGGTGACGGTGTGTTGTTCGAGTTATTGACCTTAGTGGCTTCTAGGAATATTACAGCGATGATTGACAGGGAGAAACCAACATAAGTAACCACAACCAGTGTTAGAGATCGCAGTTCTGGTTTTCCCTCATCTCCACCAGACCTTCTCATACTAGGGATGTACTTAACCGAAATGCTAACGCACAAAATGACTGTTTGTTTCACTACGTTGTAACTACCATTCGGATAAGTCTTTTGGAGAGGGTGAAGTAAAATAGAATCGTTGCTCAAGACTTGGAACTCGTTATGTGAGAAGTGGAGACCCTGACAATTCGCGGGCGTGTTTGTGTAATTTTTTTTCGGTGACTGAGGGAAAGTCGGAAGTGGCATGCATTTTTCTCTGAAAGGATCGTAGTACTCAATAAGCGACATTGTGTTTTTTCTAGGTTGCTTAACATATATAGAAATGTACGCATGTGTCCCAACCGGGATGACTTTCCAAGATGCACCAACAGGGGAAGATCGAATGTCATGAAGACTTAATTTAGGTTTCAACATAGAGGAGATTTCTAAGCTCCATAGATGAAGATCTTTTGATTTTCCATGACAGATTGCGCAATACACGTTAGCGTAGGTGATATATTTGGCTATGTCCTGCACAGGTATGGTGGTCAGAGGGTCAGCGGTATAGTTGGTGGAGTAGCAGGAGTGCGCAGTGCCTGTATCCTCCCAAACTGAGGGACATTTAGCGACCATGAGGTATCCCTGGTCGAATTGGTTTGTATCTGACGGAGCTGTTCTGCAGGTTTGATAGGTCAGCTTCGAATTCTTAAGCTGACTTGTCACACTAGGTGTTAGCCTGAGATAATAAAATGCCAGATAAATTGCAACTCGAAACGCCCCATAGAAAAGAAAAAGTATGTACATTTACGTATATGTGCACGATCCTTCGCAGTAAAGCACTATTTGAGCAATAGTGAAAATCAGACCTGAAAAAAATTTCAGGCCTGAAATTTTTTTCAGGTCTGATTTTCACTATTGCTCAAATAGTGCTTTACTGCGAAGGATCGTGCACATATACGTTTCATAACCGCAGTTCATACATATGTTTCATATGTTTGTTGTTGTATGTACATTTAATAAGTAATGTCAATGTATTTAAAAACGGGGTGTATATATTATCTTAGCTTATTATATGGCTGTCTCTCACAAGGACTGGGAACTATCGAATTCACGAATTTGATTGGCTAAAATCAATATTGAAAGCGGTCTAGATTTTCCCATCTAGACCGGCATCTAGACCGGTCTAGAAAAAAAAGGTACAAAGAATATAAAAAATTGGCATATAATACACAGCCATATAATAAACATCTTATTAACCGAGCTAGGTCGGTCCGTATGGGAGAATCTTGACCTCGGTCGCTGGTACAGATCTCACTGCGTTCGGTCTGTACTGACGACCTCGGTCAAGATTCTCCCATACAGACCTCCCCCTCGGTTAATAAGAACTAAATATGTCATAATCAACACAGCAATCTCCAATTTCTTCACAAAGTTCATCACAGTAACTTTCTTCCCTAAGCGCGATGGTGTCCTTGCGACTATCAGGACACTTGATCAATGTTCCTATTACAAGTTGCTCATTTTATGCAATGTTTATCATCGCCATGTTCTTGCGTGAAGGTCTGAAGTTCTTCACAAAGCTCCCCCTGACCTGCCTGTAATAGTTGACAAGGGCCTGGGTCAGCATCAATGACGTGGAGAAACTTCCTGTTTGTAAATTAAACTCGGGAACAATGATCATAAAAATTGACAGGTACATCTGTCTATTTTGTTTCACTTCTCCGTAGTTCCATACCCACAAGAGAGGAACACAAACTGAATCAGCAAGATTCAATGTTATAACTTAATTTTACATTTTTTTTATCGTGTTTTCGGCTTTTACACGATTATAGGGAAAACTTGTCAAAAAATTGCAATATTTTTTATTAAAATTTTACTCAGAGACCCAAAGTAGACGCCGATAGTAAACCGACCAAGGTATATATAAACCATCTTCCGATGGTAAATCATAATTGTCTTTTAGATGGGGATCCTATGGAATCTGTTAATGAAGAAATATGGCACTTTAGTTTTTTAAGTTTAGTAGAACCAATGTAAAAGTATATTTCTACAAAAAAAAAAAACAAACAAACAAAACAAAACATAAAAAGAAAAGAAAACAAAACGAAGCTTTGTTTACCTTCATAAAATGAAGAGAAACTTGTGTTTCCCCTTCCATAGAATAGGCCACAAACGGCAAGAATAGAAATAAAACAGAGATATTGTTCCCATTGTAAAAGGCGGACGTTTCTTTGCAAACTAGATGAGCAGGAAGAAATACTAATAATACAAACTGCGATGTTTTACATGGATTTCCAGCCCTGAGAAAAGTCATAACAGCACAAATGTGTTTGTTATCGCCAATCAGCTTCTGACATGTCACTCGCCCATCGCACCATTAATATCACTTGTACTGATGGATTCTTCTAAACAAGGTTTATATTCAAAAGTATATATTCAAGGTATTTATAATAAACGCGAAAAGGTGTCGAGGAACTGACGATTTCTCAATTTTAACTGTAGACGGCTGGTCTTAATGGTAGCTGCTTTGATAGCTCCCAATGTGTGGTTAATAATTATTTAAGGTAGAGTATTAATTTGTAATAGTTCGGAGCTTTGTACAATTCAACTATTAAAATAATTGGAAATATTGCATTTTTTTAATCTTCTGCAATGGTTCCGGTTGGAAAAGCGTGGCGGCCTCATGGTCATGGTGCCCTAGACATCCTACAGGTGTGTAAGTAAGTAAGTAAGTAAGTAAAACCTTTATTTAGACACGATAAGTATTGAAGCTGTGCAGCTTGTGGGGTCGTGTATAAAATAAAAAGATACATAAATAATAGTTGTAATATAGTATAAAATAAGACTCACGTATAAAGATAAGATAATGCTTATATTAATAATCGATAGTATTACCTAAGTGATAAAATTATAGACCTCAAAATACTTCCTTTTGGGAGGAGCTATGTTTTACAGAATAAATTAGAGAAGTCAATGTCCCTGACCAAAGGAAGCTTCTTAATTATCCTGGAGAAACTTTTGACACTATGCGCTTTACGGCACTCCATTGGCAGGTTATTCCACAAAACTGAACCTCTATAAGATATGGAATGCTTTTTGATATTCGGTTTAAAAGATGGGATTTCCAATTTAAGACTGTTCCTTAAATTATATGAGGTTTGCGATTTCACAATATTTGCTGTCATACAGGATGGTAAATCATTGTGGTACATCTTATAAGTTACTTTCAGAACAGATTGTTTATAAAACGTTCTTAGAGAGTCCCATTTAGCCCTGGTAAGGACTTCCGCTGGCTGTATATCCTTAGCGAAATTGTAAATGACTCTTGCTGCCCTGCAGTGTAATCTTTCCAGTAAATCGAGGTCGTCTTGTCGGTTAGTACCTCCCCATATGGATATGCCGTACGTTACTGCAGGAATTATAACTTTAAAATACTGGTTTAAGAGATCCTGTTTAGGTAAGAATCTGCTCTTCTTCATGAGGCTTAGTTTATCGGCAAAACTCTTCTTCAGTTCCTTTATATGAGTGGACCAGCCAAGCTTATGATCGATGGTCACACCCAGAGGTCGACTATGTGTAACCCATTCTAAGTTGTTACCTCCGAGGTATGTGGGTGGTAGCGGGCCAGTGAACGATCATGTAAATGAGTGGAGGCGAATTTAAAACGGGGAGAAACCATGTGATGGATTAGCTTCCCATCCAGGGGGAAGGGAGAGTACAAATATTTAGTCACTTAGGCTGTATGGGCTACTGGCCTGACGCAGACTTTTTTTAAAATTCTAATTCGTGCATCTCCATGAACAGTGCCAGTAAGTGTTTTTTTTTTTGGGACCCTCATAGAAAAATTTCGTTTTAAATTGTTTAATGAGTTTGTGAATTTACCATCAATTTTTAATCATCAATATTCTTATTTATTTATTAATTTACTTTTATTTTTCAAAAATTTCTTAATCTCCGGTCATTCCGGGAATTCTGTGTATTCCGGGTATTCCGGGTATTCCGGGTATTCCGGGTATTCCGGGTATTCCGGGTATTCCGGGTATTCCAAGTATTCCGGTTCCGGTTCCGATCCCGATCTCCGGCATTCCATATTTTCCAAACTACCTTTTCTAGGTAAATTGATTTCATTGTCATTCGAAACCAAGATTACTTCTTAGTTTAGAGGTCTTGTTCCTTCTAAGTCCTCTTATGAAGATCTCATTTTCAGATGCTGTCGTTAACAGTTGGGTGAAGTTGGTGGGACCGGCTTGCACGGTTGGACAGGTAGATGTTAACTGCTAGAATGAAAAAAATTGAGTCTCTTTAGCACAGATACCTGGGTACCTCGACTGGGGTTGTTACATCCGTTCTGTACGGTGCTAGCAAAGCACATTCTGTGAACGGGTTAGTATAATTAGCGTCGGATATGGATAACAAATAGGTGTGTATGGTAAAAACTGTTTGAATAAGCCTCGTGGGAAGATGATTATTCTTTATTATTATGTGACAAAAATATAAGGAAACTGGAACTGTTTTCTGCTCTGATTTGGGTGTCCCGTGTGGATTTTAAATGTAGGGCCTAGCCAATTTCCAATTAAACAGACCATGTACTAAAAAATACAAAACGATCTTTCCCTGGAGTCTTTATTGTGTCCTGACGCAGAAATTAAGAAAGAAATAAACTCATCCGTCGATTTCGCAAAAATACAATTCTTAATTAAGTAAAAACGCGAAGGAAGTAGTCTAGGAAAACTTGAGGTTGTGTGGTCTCATTAAGTCCCATTTACCTGATAAGCCCTATTCATAAATATTTTTTCAATTTTTTGTCTGTTTCCTTTTTCGGGTTTGCATATGCTTCTGGTAAGTAGGAACTGTTATTTTTCATGTCTAGTATAGAAGATCTAAAACTAACGAGTTTGTTGCTCTTATTAAGCATCCATCATGTAACTTGATTCCAATTATTTCATCTTTTAATTATCTCCTAGTTATTGTTTATTGTTGGGAGATAGCAGTGCGTTCCTGCAATGACTCTAAAGTTAGAATTAATTGTCGATCTGGTATCCGTTAACCCTTAAATTAACAAAAAGTTAAATTCAAGCCCAATCAATACTTTAATTTGCGCAGTTATTTTTCCTCAAAAAAGTGCTAACGAGATGGAAATCAGCCACCCCGTCCAGCGAATGCTTTTCCGCCTCAAAATTGAGGAACTTAAGACTTCTCAGGTTTTTGTACACAGAATAGGTCCAGCGATTTCAGTTTGATCCCTTAATAAGTCAACAAGGTTTTATTTCTATTGCAGGAGTAAAATCCACATATTGCTATATTTTTTTCGTTTATTTCTCCAAAAATGAAATTTTATTTTGAGAATTCTACGGAAAAATGATTGATAGTTGTACTCAGGAAGCCATTAGCCGTGGCTCTTGATTTTCAATAAAATTAAGGCAACAATGTCTATATGGTGATGACTTCCATCAAGGCAAGTTATAAAAAAGAAAACACACAAAAAAAATTAAGTTACAGGTGCTCTTTTGAATCATTATTGCTAAACAAGCAGTTTTGGTGGATCCTGATGAAAGCCTAAATAATTTTTATATTTTCATTTTAGCACTGGCAGCACGTGCCATGTGTTCCGTCTTTTCAATAATTCGCATATACTATTAACGCCACAAAAAAGTTACGTTAAAATTCATTAAAATTGTTTTTTAGGTTAAGTGATTAAGGGGTTCGAAGGTTTTTTTCCCATTTAACTGAGGCTTCAAAAATATGTGGAGCACATAAAATACCACCCATAGGTGTTCATCACACACGTATCCTTAGTCCCTATGTGCTATTCTAGAGAAGAAGGCTTGGATTATTTCACCTCAGTAAACTGACCTTGTGAGTGAAATTGTATCATAAAACAATATGAGGGAACTATTACATACTAAGACGATAGACAGAGATTCTAACGATTACAAGATCCCAAAAAATGAGACATGGCCTCAGTACAAGTACAAAGTCGTAACCATTACTTCGTGAGTTTCTACATGCAAACGGTTCATACCCCATCAGACCATCAATAAAATAACAAGACAAAATCCACAAGGCTGAGAATGTCATTGTATCAATCAGTTAATAAATATCAGTCACAGAATTGTCAAACGTATAGACAGATCACCATAAAAAGAAAAGAGGCATACGGCCAAAGTGGTTTTCTTAAAACGACGAGCACTAAATATTGCTACTAAGGTTGTCCTTCACACCTCGATCTTTACTCTAAAACTCCACACACGCACATTCATGGTGTATGTTTAAAATATGTATTATGTCCGCGGTTCTTAAATGGCACTACTAATATGTTTCGTTGCCCCTATCATGCTTAGTTTTATAGTTGTGCAGTTTAAATAGAGATAATGTATTTTAAAGCACATTTATTTATTATACATCAGATAGCTTTAAAATATCCATTTAGAATTGAAGACGAAGGATAAGACTGAAATGCCAGAAAGATTATGTAATCTCTCAGAATATTCCACAATCTATACACTTTTTTTTCAATTTTCTACATCAAATAGTACATATGGATCTATGATGTCAACCCCATCAGGCGAGATTTCTCAAAGCAAACTAATTTGCTCAAATCATTATAAATTTTGCTGAAAATACGACGACAAACGCCGCCATTTTTGGATCTTCTTTAGTAACCAGGCCTTTATCCTTAGAATGACGTGGTCTCGCTCCTTTTCTGTCGCGTTGCTTGGCGATTTATTTAAACAACTGCTAAGAGCAACACAAAAAGGTAGTTTTGTCACGTTGTGGCATTGTTTCGGCTCCTCTTTTTTTTTTAAATAATGGTGGCATGGTTGATTAACATTTTTAGCATTTATGGAGAAAGTTTCGAATGGTTAATTTAATTTAAATCTCCTTAATGTTGGTTGAAGCAGTGGTACCCTAGATAGAAATTAGATCCCGGTCACTCTTAGGGTTAAAGAATAAAAATCTGATGCAGGAAACTATAGATGAAGTTTTAGTGAACGCTTGGAGGAGGTAGTGTGGCAATAAATGCCATCTGTTCTCCTAGTTTGGTGTTCTGATTTAGCTCTTCGTTGTGTTCTTCATGGTCTGTTTGCCGTTTTCTCTTGCCACCGGACTGCACAGACACCTCTGCATGAGCGCGGCTGGAAGAGCTACTGTGAAAAATGTTGAACCTCCATTTCAACATTTTGTGGTGGAATGCTGCACGAACTTCACTGTTTCTCAGCACATGCAAGAGGAAAATTAGCATACCCTGAAAAAGACACGTGATTGATCAGTTCCATCATTGAATTAGAATTTCTCGCATTACATAGCTTTTGATTTTATTTCCTCTTGATAAAAATCTAATAAGATTAAGAGACTGTCTTCTTCACAAAAGGCCTTTTGATCAAGTGGACAAACGCGGAGTGAAACTTAATAAATGCTTCGTCTTACTAGGCCTTTTGACTGCATGGGGTCAAGCGCGCCAGGCATTGGACCAAAGCGTTTGCAACTTATAGACATACGTACATGCAGTTGGTACAGACCTGTGTGGAGTTAAGTGTCGTAAAAACATACTGGAACTCCAATCCTGCGTCTGTAACAGCCAAGAGACCAAATATCCAAGTTAAACCCAATAGAGGGCTTAAGATAATAAATGCCTTCAAAGTTTTCCTAAAGGGAATAAAATGCAAAACTGCTTTCAAATTCCAATTTCCTTTTGGAGCTATACTGTGCAATATAGATTTTGCATGGCAAATCATCATTTTTTTCTGGAATAAAGTGACATCGTTCGAACTATTTATTAATTGTAACTAAATAATCGAGAATATTCCCTCAGTTATCGGAAAACTCGGAAAAGCCCAAAGAAAAAACCCAAAACGATTTAAAATGACTTCATCTAGTCTAAGACTTCAGTTCCAAAAAAAACAAAACAAAAACAAAACCACAAACCTTCGAGTTAATTAATTTTAGATTTAAGTAAATAACAGGCTATAACAGCATTATTTCAAAATTGGGATATGCAGTAGTATTTCATTCATTTTAGTTAATGGCAAAGCATAATTCGAGGGAAAATGATCATCTGGTAACAGTTTTCCTCTGAGACCTGAAGGAATTTATGCGATTTCAACAATCCTTTACTTTAGTTGCCATGCCACCGCAGGCAGGTCTTCCTAAAAGAAAACATACCTGAAGGTTTTCATTTTAGAAGGATTAGGCTCATGGAGATTCCTGATTTCTCGTATCACCGCTATGAGTATCCCAAAGTTGATCTTAAAAAAAAAAAAAGGAAAACAAAGGCTCCAATCACTTGTCTATGGGGAATCGTATGAATAAGTCACTAAGTCGGTCAGCCAGCCAGCCAGTCAGTCATAATTCAGTCAGACAGCCAGTTAATCAGTCATATTTTCATTCTCCCGTTCATTCATTCATATATTTATTGTTCTTGTTTGTCATTTCTAGCCATTAGTTAAGATAGCAATAAAAGCAGAGAGAAGAGGACTTACAACTGTCACAAGTAACACAGGGATGACGAAGGCCCAGCTCAAGTGCTTGTGGAAGGACAACCAGCAGCTGAAAGTAAATTCAGACAACAGATCTGTTTAAAAACAGTTTACGTCGCGGTTTCTATTGAAATGAATAAGTTATAATGATGAATAAAGCACTGCGTACTTACAAGTTTTCATTTGTGTAAGTCTCAAGTCCTTTCTCACCGCCTGAGCCAATTATTAGAGAAATAACTATTGGTACGATTGGGAAACCTATGAGATAAATTATGGAAAAACAGTATAATTCAATAAAAATAAAGCTCAATAACTCAATAACACGGTCAGACCTACATAGTTAAATTATAAATATCAGCTCAACAGGATGAAGAACAACAACAACAGGGGCAACAATAACAACAACACAAATAACAAAAAAAAATAACAACAACAACATAATAGCACATTAACAACAACATTGAAAACAATATCAAGGGGAGCTGTATTGTGAAATTACTTGCCCTTCCAGAAGGCATCGATATACAAGTTCTATTTTGCATCTAATAAGGACCCCACACAAAATACAGCCAATCAGAATACAAAAAGCCTCTGTTTCACCCAACTTTCCTATTGTACTTTGCATTGCTTGTGCTGGCCTCAGCCTTTTCTATCAAATAATATCTACAACGTTTTCGAGTTATGTCAAGAAATATCTCGCTTTTCACTTGTAGTTTATTGCAACTCGTTTGATATTCTGTGGAATACTTAGCAATTATTCCACGAGTGCGCGTTTAATATCACATGATAGCTAGCTAACGAGGCACGTAGGGCTAAGATAGCTGGAATCATCTCCTATCCAACAAGCGCAATTGGATAATTGTTTTATTAAAAACCCTCCAAAAGATAGCTAAATCTTCCCATCTTAATGTTGCAAGAATAAACGGAAAGCTAAAAATATGCAAAAATACTTTTTGTTTAACTCGTCTTTATGCGCACGCCTAGTACAATGGTTCAAAACCCATGATGGCCAAAGAAATGAAAAATTTGGAATCGCATTATCCACTGATGCAGTTCTTAATAATAGTGGATATCATTACAATTATTTTCATCACCAAAGCAATGACATTATTACGTTTCTTACCCCATCCAACGAAATAGAAGTACCGCATGTTCACTGTGTTGAATACTTCCACAATCATTGTGTACAAAAAAACTCCCTCTAAGAGCATCCACCCAAATGCTGCCAGATAGAAGTAATGGAGTAAAACAGCCACTAAGATGCACACGGACTGAAATGAGAGATCGAATAAGATCATGATTAAATTCTCCAAGCAAAGATCAAGCCAAAAGACTTTGTACTACATCTCAAATCAAAATTGGTCCTAGTACAGTCTAGTTATCTTCACATGAGAAGCAATTCGTCTTCTAGAAATAGACAATAGTGCATGACTTCGGAAGTAATGAAAGCGAAATTCACGAACTTTGCCGAAGGCTTTTCAATGATGTGAAATGAAGAAATTTAGTTCTCCCAGAAATTCGGCAGTAAAAGTTGTATGGCATTTGTGACATTCATTCTGCTTTGGCGAATTTGCAAGCGATATTTACTTCTAGCGACAATTCGCCGAAATTCGCTGAAATTCATTAAACGAACAAAACAAAATGCGCGGAATTTCTTCTCTGAGGGACGAGACGACTGAGCTTACTACACATAGGATGAAATTAATCGTAAAGAACGACGAAATATGTGACAACAAATGAAACTTTTTTTTCTCACCTTATTGCTTGTAGCATCTATTCCGGATAAAAATACTAGCTGAGCAAGAAACAGAGCCGTGGAAAGATTCAGCCTGACTTGGATTCCTTCGGCTTTAATTTTCCTGTATAAAAGCATTCAACAAATTGAATAAACACGAAATTTTACTTAGCACTCGTCCAGAAGTCTACAGCAAACGCTACTGAGAAAGAATGGAAGAAAGATACAGTACAGAATAGATTGATAGGTTCTTTCGCTGCTTCTCTTCCATTTTTATATTAAAGGTGATTTAAATGAACCACAATAACTATACTCGCCTCAACTTTAGAAAAACGAAGATAATTGTCCCAATTTTGGTGGAACGGTTCCTAATTAATCTTTTCCTAAAACAAATTGCTCAAACAAGACATTACCGTGCAACAAAACTTCGGCGTTACTATTAGATCTAGAGCTTTTTTCTCCCTTTTTTTTAGCAACACTCACATAAATGTCACATAAACAAATATGACCAGTACTTCCCCAACGAGGGACAAGGAGCAACCAACGTAGGTAATAATAAGCAATGCCTTTCTGTGCTCCGGTGGGATTTTACTTTCCTGAGAATCAAAAGGAAAGAAGAAAACAAGTGGAAAATGAGATAAAAATTACAAAGTGGTTGAGAGATTATGACTTACAAGCTTGGGCTTCGTTGGACATTCTACTAACTCCGTGATTAGCCTCTCCATAAGTGACGAACGGCTAACGCTCGAAACGTCAGCTTTGAAACTCTTTATCAACTCAGTTGATAAACCCAGAATTACCTTATAATACTACCCTACCGACGTAGCACCACATTTTCTTTAGAAACTAACCCGCTTTACTCATTTCTCTCCATAAATGGTTTGGAAAAAAAATGAAGCATTCATAGCCCGATCTGATACGAGCAGACTTGTCTTAGAAGGAAAGTATACCACACGGTGTATAAACGCCAGTGTGATAAGAATGAACCAAGGCAAAATTCAGTAGTTACAGACGCAGAATGCAGTAATAAGCTCCGAAAAAAAAAAAAAAAGAAAAAAAATCCAGATGCAATCACGAGCACTGCAAACAACCGTATACAATAGGCCCTTTGCAGCTAGAGGTCACGTGCTTGGCAACACAAAACTGGAGAGCAAGCGCTCCAGTAAACAAACTCTCGTAAGAGGTCAAGCATATCTGGCTTCAGACAATAGTTTTCTGTTCATCACGCTCAATCCTTTTGAACTATCTACGAAAACTGTAAGATATTTACTAAGTATCTCGTTCGGACTCGATTTTTGGATGGAAGGCACGATATTTTTCTCGAAATCGTAAAAAAACTGTCACTAACAACCCGCTCGACGGCTTAGAAACATGGCGGCTTCGCAAGGTATGTACTTCAAAAAATATACTTTTTTCGATTTTTTTTAGTTATTGGACTTCGAAAGTCTATGAAAATAAAACATTAGATCGAAAATAGCAACCGAGTGGAATTTTACGGCATTTTACGCCCGATTTCTTACGATATCATGAGAGTAATTATGCGTTTGCTGCAGCCTTTTGCTACACAAATGACATTTTGTTATGCCTCCGGTGAAAGAGTTAGTAGACCAGGTTCAAGAAATATGCTTCTTGAAGATGAGTTGTTTATGTTTTGTGTGCGACTCAAGCTTGGTTAATTGAGCAGGACTTAGCACATAGGTTTCAGATACACAGATCATCAGTTTGCAGAAAAGTGATCACATGGACTAATTTTTCGTATTTTTTTCTTGGGAGTCAAGTGATCTGGCCATTAAGGGAAGATGTCAATAGCTATATGCCAGAAGGTTTCAAAAGGCTTTATGCAAACACGCGTGTTACATTAGATTGTACTGAGATTTTTGTGCAAACACCTATTTCACTGCTACTTGAGTCACAGCTTTATTCTACTTATAAAAGTAATACTCCATTAAAAGGTTTAATAGGTATTACCCCTTATGGAGTTATTAGTTTTGTTTCTAGCCTCTACACTGGAGGGATAAGTGATAAGGGAATCACAAGGTGCAGTGGAACTCTAGATTTGTTAGAGGCTGAGGACTCGGTCATGGCTGACAAAGGGTTTGACATTGAAGATTTGCTGAGGGAGAAGGGGGTGGAGCTAAATATCCCTCCGTTTCTAGAAAGTCTGGAACAATTCCCTGCCCAGGATGTTTAGAAAACAAAGACAATAACAAGTTTGAGAATACATGTTGAAAGAGCAATAAGGAGGCTCAAAGGATATCACTTTTTTGATTCTGATGTGCCATCATCTACAATGAAAAAACTATCCACTTTGTCCTTTGCTTCCTGGAAGAACACTGGATCAAAATTAATTCTAGAGTAAAAAACAAATTGTCATCAATGTAACTAAAAAAAAATCACACCATTCCAATCCTGTGAGTCCAAGCTGGCCCTGACTCTGGTAGTAATGAATGTCTGTTGTCTTCAGTTTGTACTGGTTAGTGTTCTGGTCCTTAGTTAGATGTCTTACATTGTCAAATGAAGTTTCACTTTCTTTGACAACTTTTATTTCTAATAAGCCAAATGGATTCTGACCATTATTTACTGCACCAAGATCATAAACTTTTCTGTCTGGACTACAACAAAGCCATGCACATTTGGTCATCCTTTGCCTGGCCAGGTAAGCGGTGTAACTTTAATTCAGGATGATATCTAGAATCCCCGTTACACAAGGGAACACAACAAGGTACGAAGATCTCTTCTTAGGGTCTGATGGCTCGTCGGCAGTTTCGAAAACTACAGTGAATTTTAGCATTGCGTTTAGTCTCAATGTAAGACTCGATAATTACTCTCATAATATCGTAAGAAATCGGGCGTAAAATGCCGTAAAATTCCCCTCCATTGCTATTTTCGATCTAATATTTTATTTTCATAGACTTTAGAAGTCCAATAACTGAAAAAAATCAGAAAAAAGTATATTTTTTGAAGTACATACCTTGCGAAGCCGCCATGTTTCTTAGCCGTCGAGCGGGTTGTTGGTTACAGTTTTTTCACGATTTCTAGAAAAATATTGTGCTTTCCATCCAAACATCGAGTCCGAACGAGAGACTTAGTAAATATCTTACAGTTTTCGTAGATATTTCAGAAGGATTGAGCGTAATGAACAGAAAACTATTGCCTAAAGCCAGATATGCTTGACCTCTTACGAGAGTTTGTTTACTGGAGCGCTTGCTCTCCAGTTTTGTGTTGCTATGCAGTATCCAAGCACGCCTATTAGGATAGTGCGCGTAAGCGAAGCATATGGCACACGATAAACTTGAATTCTTGCAGGAAGTTTTATTGTTTTCAGTTCCCGAGATGGCAAAGACTATTAAATGAAACATTTACAACATCACACCTCAATATCCTTGTGTTGCATTAGAACTGCGAAATTCGTGAGGTGGTTACAACTGCAAACGGTCGATAACGTCGAAGAATCATTCAGTACCGTGCAGCCATCACCTGACCACGAACCGCTGTTCGTCGAGCTAAAAATGATTTGATGATAAAATATGGATAAGAAAGAAAGAAATAGAAAAATAAAGAAAGAACCTTCCACATATACTAAATGCCCAAAATCTAACAGATGACTGAATAATTAAATTGACCTACTTGAAATCCTCCTTCCAGAAGACGCATTGCCTTTCGATAATTTTTGAATCAATGCTCAGCTACCAAAGGAAGCGTAATGATGTAATGGTGAGAAATGACAACTGCACTTTCCATCTAATATAAGCCCCATTCAAATGGTCGAAATTACCTTGCTGATAACTACATTTAAAAACACAATATGGTCTATTTTACCTCGTTGTGACTAAAATAAATGATGATTTTATCTTGAATAGTTTCATTCTGGGGAGGGTCAAGTACAACTCCAACGACATCAGAAATCGTTGTATTGCTACAAAGATAACAAAACATACTTAAATCTTGTGTGCGTATTAGTATATCACGAGCTAATAACACACAAGTCTATCTTAACATTGCTGGGCCATTTCCACCATTTCTTGTAATTTTTCCTCCAGAATCTATTGAAGTTAACTAGCTTGCAAACTGAAAACTTTAAAGTTGAATGGAGCTATCCACAGATTAAGTCCCAGTGAGAGGATTGTTTGCCAGCACGGTATCCTGGCTCCTCCCATTTACGCTCTCCCTTGACTCGCTATTGAACTGAACAAACAATTAAAGCAGTAAATAACTAATTTCCTTTCGCCTTCCACTTAGAAACGACTCTCTTAAGAAATACTTATTAATTCTTACCTACTGCCGATATAATTCCAAAGACTGGTTTCATTTCGTGCTTTGCGGCACAATAGAACTGCAATAACTCTTCCTGAAGGAATGGGGAAAAATTTAACATATCAATAATAGTTTTCATACTGAAATCAAACCACTTTGTAATTTATTTAACTCTAACCGATCATGAATATAAGCATTCAGAACGGACTTCATATACCTACCTGCGTCTTTAAACACTTTGTAGGTAATAATAACCTGGGCCAAGTTGCTCTCACTGCCGTTGTTATTCATATAAAAGCTGATTTCAACGTCAGTTGAAACTCCTTTAGGTACTTTCCTCACTTTAGCATCTATGAAATTTCAGTAAAAAAATAAGGAAATAAAAACGTAGAAATAGAGTCAAAAGAACCGTACAAAAGGAGCCGTACATCGATAGCTATAGGGCTACAGAAGGCGTAAAGTCATCCAAGATGGCAGCCAACCTGACAGCCACCATCCTGGAACGCCTTTCAAAACAAAGAAAAAGAGAAAGTTTAAAAGTTAACATGAACTGTCTTGGAATTTGATATTAATTGTCCGAATGTTTCGGGTAACTTTTCAGAAACATTTTCATCATGTAAACACAAAATCCAGCAGTTTCATTGAAAATGAGTTCCTAGTTCTTTCCTTGGGGCATACTGTTACCACAGCAACCGACTACACCCAACTCGCCCTTAAAAGAAACGTAACATGCAATCCAAAATCCTCGCGCTTAAAACATCTGCTTTCCTGAATTTTTTCCTTGGTAATCAACCAAGCGTGTCATTCAAAAATGTAGATTTTTTGTTAATAATCATGGAGAGAGATTTAAAGCCAAGTTTAAGTGAAGAGCGAAAGAGACAAAAATAAATTTTCTCCGCAAAACAAGTTAAAAATCTAAATATCTGGCCGGTGCATTGATACTTACCAAGACCAGATTCCATTTCTAAAGTGTAAGTATAATTCCCTTCTCGACAATAAGTTTGACAGCAGTTCAGGAGTGTGTCCTCGATTTGGCAGCTACTGATCGTCATTACATCATGCTCTTCATAAGCCAAGGAGTATTCTAACGCCTGTGGATGCAGCGGGAGACGCATAAACAATTATATAGCTGCTTTTAAATAAAAAAAAAAATCATTTGCTATTGTGAGATGGTACTTGCTAAAAGGAAGTACTTTGTTTACATTGAAATGAGAGGTGAGAAGTAATTTTGTACTTGGTTTTGGTTGGAGGGGGGGAGGGTGAGAGTACATTTGTTTCAGGAGTGTTGGGATTTATTTTACCTGACTGTCTGAACGAGTTCCTTTGCTTTGCACGCACTTTGAAAGCTGGATTAAAAAGAAAAGAGTGATTTTTTCGGTGAAGTTACGAAATTAAAACACCATATTGGTCAGTGTTGGTTAACAAGTACACAAATATAAAACCACCAAATGTGCCATGATGTTGTACTTACCAGATACTGACGGCAATCATGTGAATAATCAGGCCGAGAATCCTCGCGAAGCAGATTAGCTGTATATAAGTAAAATGAATTCTTGGCAATGGGGTATTTAGAGTTTGGTTTTGGATCAACCTCTTTTATAATCCCTGAATTAAATTTTTCTTTATTCTCATCCCATCTCATATAATATGATATTTAACAATTATTCCACGAGCGCTCGTTGGATATAAGTTGATAGATAGCCAACGAGGCGCGTAGCGCCAAGTTGGTTATAATCATCTCATATCCAACAAGAGCAAGTGGAATAATTGTTTTATTAAAAACGTTAAGTTAAGTTCTTAAATTTTATTAAATTTTTAGCTCCCTTTTAATTTTAAGCTGACACGTACGCTTGCCGTATTTGTAGATTACGGTATATTAGCTGATATACCATAATGGCTAAGCCAATAAAAAGTCTTGAATTGCATTATCCAATGTCTAGTTTTTAATAATACTTTTTATTAAAAAAATCTTCTTAGGCACATGGAGCGATATATCGGCGATAGATCGGAAGAACTAAGCGTGTTTATCAACGATAATCATTTAAATTACTTTTGCACAGTATTATAAGCTGCACTTGAAAGATCTAATTGCAATATAACACACTTTCCTGGCTCTATAACATGATAAGGCAACGCGGAATGTTGGGCAAATACTTTCCGATTGCGTACTTTGATCATTATGTTATAAATATCAATATTTAAAGGTTGGTGAACCTCACCGTTATAAGAAAGTAGAACAGGGAGTCCAATATTGCAGTCCATCGACTTCAGCTTCATCACAGATTTACTTATGGCGTAACAGCGGTCGGGCGGTTGTCTACCGTCCAATAGTCCCCCTAAGGGTACCTGTACTGAGTTGTTAGATGAAAGCCCCCATTGGAACAAACCTCTGTCATTGATTCTTAAAGCAGTCCAGTGGGAAGAATCAAGGGATAACTCGGTTTGCGCGTCACAAAGTTGTTCTATACTCGAAACCCTTGCAATACTTGAATATTTACTAACAGCTGCATTCCAAGTACAGTTACAGTCTCCAATTATTTCGTAGACCATGTTAGAGGAGTAAGTTTCTGAAAAGCGGTAGAATTTTGTTGTAAACCTGGTAGTCCGGAAGCCAGGACTGGAAAATTGAGGTTTCGTATAACCCACGAGTTAGATAAGGTTTGATAGTAGGTTTAGATACAGGAAGACCTGTTGATTAACGCTAGATAGTTTGTAAAGTCAAATTGGGATACAGGTTTTGAGTTAAGAGGGTGTTTTCGTGGATAAAGCACTGTTCAGCATTAAAACGAGGCTGACTTATTTCACAGGATTCCCTAGCCTTCTGACCATGATTTTAAAACTAGACTTCTCGTGTGAAGTCAGTTTTTCATATTAGGAACTTTGCTCACTCTATAAATCCGTAGAATATGTACCGTGACTGGTCATGTGACTCTAAATATGCAAAAACATGGCAGGACGGAAAATGCGTGCACTCTAAGTACCTCCCGTTGTCCCATACAAAGCCTTAGAAAACTTTTTTAAGGCTTTGTATGGGACAACGGGAGATACTTACAGTGCATGCATTTTCCTTCTTGTCATGACTCTTAGGTAAGTGCTAATTACTATAGTTTACTTTCATTTACAAACATTAACCTATCATCTCGAGGGAAGAACGAACGTTTTTGTGTTAGAAAAGATAAATTTGCACTAAATTCTTATGTAAAAACTAGAACTGCTCTTTCAAAGTAAAGTTTAAATGGATTTGAAAGAGTTATCCTCTCAACATGAAAAAGAGGCTAGATAGTGGGTAGACCCTTTTCGCTTTCTGTTTCGGATTTCCTTAAAAGAGTTGCTATATGAACTGATATTAAAGCGATATACTTATTAGCATAGTTATTTTAAATTGACTTGGAGCTATTTGACTCTCGAGCAGTCTATCAACGCGGATTCGAAGTCCAAGGAGGGCATAGTAAGAATCTCCAAAAGCCGTGCTTCCCTCGAAAGGTGGCTCCTTACTGCTCACGAACGTGCATCAGTCACAACCTCCCTAGGAGAGATGTACAGTGATATCGAAGACAATCAGGCTAGTCATAAGGAGGCTCCTCCACAAAGAGTCAAGCGAGACAAAGAGGATGCACATGTAAGGAGGCTGACAAGTTGTTGTTCATCAAGACTGATGTCCAACCCCTTGAATCAGGCAGTGTGTGCACTTTGATTGCGTTGCATCATAGTCGTAAAACAAAAATTGAGTCATTTGCATCTTGACGCGTTGCAGTGAACTTCTCTGGTGGCAGCGAGATAGCGCGAATATACGTGGATTGTAATGGAGATTCACTGTCTGTTGCCGTTCCTTCGAAAGTTAAAACGTTTGACGAGCCTGCGAGACTCCTGTCATTCCTCCGTGACGAATTCGTTCTTAGGAGGCAACTGACGTTATTCAGAAAGATTCGAAGATTAACTGAAATCTGCCAAAGAATCTCGACACAATTGGCAACAGTTAAACTCACAACTGACAGCGCACGATGAATGATTTCAGAGTCAGAAATTATATTGAATTTCCTAGAAGCGAGTTATTTAACAGGGAATTGACCTTTGATATGCAAACGCACATTAAAGAGACAGAGACCTTGTAATACACGAACTTTTTCCACCAAGGATAAGTACGGGATTTGTAAAAGGAGAAGCCCCAAGCCTCCTAAGAACAAATATTGTCGCGCTCCACGTTTAGTAAAAGCGTACAGAGTTTCAAAATACCCTTTGAGAATATCGGCGAGGAATATCGGCACTATGTTCGACAGCCATTTTTGCTTTAAGGATCATATTACTGACATTTGCAAATCTTCATTTTATCATTTGTGAAATATTAGCTATATCAGGAAATATCTTTCAGCGACCACTACTGAATTGCTGGTTCATATGTTTGTATCTTCGAAGCTGGATTACTGTAATTCCCTTTTGTATGGCTTACCAGCCTACACTATAAAAAAGCTACAACACGTCCAGAATGCCGCGGCGCGCCTCGTCCCACTTACAAAAAAGCATGATCACATTACGCCTCTTATTTTCAATCTTCATTGGCTTCCCGTTAATCAACGTATTATTTTTAAGATTTTACTTATAACCTACAAGGCACTTAACAACTTGGCACCGTCGTACATTTGTGATTTGCTTACATCTTACACCCCATCGCGTCAACTACGCTCATCACCCAAGCACCTTCTGGTTTCTCCATCCTATAACTTGAAAACATATGGCGCAAGATTCTTCTCTGTAGCAGCACCATCATTATGGAATGCTTTGCCACGTGAAATTAGAAATGCTCAGTCTCTGTCTGTTTTTAAAAGTAGATTAAAAACTTTTACTTTTTAGAAAAGCCTTTTATAATTAATATTAGCTGTCTTAAGTGTTAATGTTAAAGTTTTTGTAGGCGCCTTTGAACAGTAGGATACTGGCGCGGTATAAATCTTTTATTATTGTTATTATTCTTATTATTATTATTACTATTAATAGAGGAAAATTAAATGAGGGTTCTGAGAAATGTATCTCTAGAGTTATTACTTAAGGAGAGAACACTCTGACACAAAGAAAATAGCGCGCGCACCGAAGAAAATATTGCCTTTGTAACACAATCTCATCCGGCCTTGCCAAACCTCAAGAACATAAAGATGGGGAAATGACACCTCAATACTGACCCTTATCATCACATCGCAAAGAAAGATCATCACGAGTTATCCTAATAAGACCTAAACTTTGAGGGTAGAAGATTGAAAAGCGCTAGCAAATGGTAAGAGACGCACATCAACACCTTTCAACAGTCGACTGCCTTTTGCTTTCCAGCGTGTCGCCTCACGCAAGGTAGAGGTTTTCATTGACCAAGTGACTCTTTTCATTGCTCTAATTAAACTGTCCTCCATTCAATAATCAAGATAGAGGATTTACCCCACCACACTCGCGATTAGTTAATTTTCCTTCGCTTAGGAAAGTAGATTTACAACACGATTGATAGCTGTCCTTGCAGTAGTAACGCCATGTAACGCAACACACTACACGCAACAATGGGCCTTTTCGCTCCACAAAAGGGCCTCAAACACCATCACTTAAAATGCATAAAACATTTATAGCGTTGGAGCGCGTTTGAGCGCGTTTGATCAGAGCTGTTGAAGAAGGATCAAAGCGGCCGTAAAATCTTTGAAAGGCTACAAACTATGACGTACAACGAATTTGACTTTCCCGAAAACCGGTCTCAAATTACATGCTAAAAAACAGTGCTTGCGTGTGTCCTTGAGAACGACATAATACGCGACAAACACGCACGAAAAATACTTCTACACGTCCAGAATATATCAAATTATATTCACCTATAGCGAAACGAAAAAGAAACGGCCTAACTTGTACGAAATATTCAGTTAAACTCTGCCCATTTATACCGCCTTTACCACCATATTGAAAATGACGCTACCACAATGCAACGTAATCGGAGTGCGCACACCGCCTGCCCTTCAATATAGAAGAAATACATTCCCTTGTAAATGTTGCTACGGGCGTTGTTTTACCACAGAACTGATTGCAGAATCTCTTCTTGCTTGCCGAAGAAAAGGTGAAGAGAAGATGACGGAGTTTATAGAGGAGCAATTGAATACCAATGATGCTAGTTTTTGAGAACCTATTCCCAACCTAAAGGTCAGGACCTTTTGTTCGATGACGAAGAAGGTGAATATGAAGGCCTCAGAAGATAAGATCGTCACAATCAGTGCCGACAGGGACCTCTTTGGAAGGCTCCTAATTGTTTCCAATGTGCGTCAAATAAATCTAATGGAAGTTATGACCTATGAGTTGTCACCCATACCATGTGCACTCGCCCATCAAGATGAGACTCTTAGAAAAAACGCCAAGTGCTAATTAGCTAACATCATAGAGAAGCTTGTCAAAGTCGTCTCTCGACTTCAAGCACCTCCTGAGAACACGGTATACCTTATAGATGGAATGGCTGTTGTCCAGATGACGAAGTCGGGTGGTGCAACTACGTTGGTGAACTGGCTGCAAAGTATTACAGCATCTCTTCTTCACCCCTGTCCACCCGCAAGTGTGACTGCGCTCATGTCGTTTTTGACCGGTACTTTGAGATGTCAAAGCTGGTGAGCGATTAAGAGGGGGGGGGGGGTTTAGGTGCACTGGAATTAATTATTGATGGACCTTCGACATTAGTTCCTAAGCAATGAGCCAAGTACATTAACAACCCCAAGAACAAGGAGAACTTGTGTGACATCCTATCAAAGGTTATATGCAGTTTTGACGAGGGGAGGCTCACGGAGAATACCAAACTGATCGTCGCAGGAGCAGTCAAGGATGGAAGGCGATGTGTGGCTACCACGAGAGATTCCCATGGTGATGTTGCAGATCTTCCGTCCAGTCACGAAGAAGCAGATACCCGCATGTTGTTTCATGCTAGGTACACTGCGAGCTCTGAAACAAGAATCATCATCCGATTACCTGACACATACGTTCTTGTTTTGAGTGCAACCCACTTTACGAGCATTAAACATCACCGAAAGAGCTGTGGTTCCTCGCCGGTGTTGAAGATCAAATGCATTTTGTACCAGTTCATGATGTTTTCCAGAAGCTTGGAGACAGGGTTCTTGCTGCTTTACCTGCCTTTCATGCTCTCACCGGATGTGACAGCAATAGTTCAATCTCAGGGATTGGTAAGACAAAAGCATGGAAAGCAAGGATTCGAAGCCAAGTGCACCAGGGAAGTCTTGGTCGTCTGGGACAAGAAGAGCAAGAAGACGAAGTGACCACTTGCCCTTGCACGAGGTCTCAGTGTCGATACAACTGTTCCTGCGCCAATTTCGGTCTTTCCTTCGCCGAGGCCTGCACTTCTATGGCAGAGAAAACATGTCGCAATCCACACGGGATACAATGGGAGGAAGATGATGTCAGGGATTCTGATTGTGATGATTGAACAATGAAACTAAGTTTGTGCCTCGGCAGATTTACACTGTTCCATAACTTACAAAGTAGCAGCTTCTAAAAGTTGCAAATTGCTCCATGAAGTATTAGTAATAAGTTAAGTGCAAGACTCATCGCGATGTATCCCATAACATAAGAGTATGAGTGAAGTCTCAGTTTGTTTTTAGAGAAAAACTGTCCTTTTCCGATTTTCTGATAAAAAGAATGAAATGGACGATTATAGACCTATCAAAAACAATAAGGATAACTCTAAGACGATTTGTCACACAATTTCATAATTCTTAATGATTATCTTGTGGAAAAAGAAAGCGAAAAGGGTCTACCCACTATTTAGCCTCGTTTTCATGCTGAGAGGATAACTCTTTAAAATCCATTTAAACTTTACTTTAAAAGAGCAATTCTAGTTTTTACATAAGAATTTAGTGCAAATTTATCTTTTCTAACACAAAAACGTTCGTTCTTCCCTTGTGATGATAGGCAAATGTTTGTAAATGAAAGTAAACTATAGTAATTAGTATTTACCTAGGAGTGTTTCTGCATATTCAGAGTCACGTGATCAGTCACGGTACATGTTTCACGGATTTATAGAGTAAGCAAAGTTTCTGTTATGAAACTAACTTCACATAAGAAGTCCAGTCTTAAAATCATGGTCAAGGTAAGGGAATCCCGTTTTATAAGTCAGCCTCTTTTTCATGCTAAACGGTGGTTTATCCACGAAAACACCCTCTTAACTCAAAACCTATATCACAATTTGACTTTACAAACTACCTAGCGATAATCAGCAAGTATTCCTCTCTCAAAACCTACTATCAAACCTTTTTTAACTCGTGGGTTGTGGTAAACCTCAATTTTCCAGTCTTGGCTTCCGGACTATGGCCTTTACAATTCATTTTTAAATCAGTGTTAAGTAAAGGCTGGTATTCATCAGTTAGGGAAGTTTCACAAATGATCCAATAAATTTCACAACTTCTCAATTTTTGACCATCTTAGATATCACAAATTAAAAAAAAAGAAAACAAACAAACACAAATCAGATTAACACGACTCCACAAATTGTAGAAAAATGTCTGACTGCATTAATTAATCTTTCGTTGAAGGACTGCGAAATAAATTTAATCCATATGACAATCAAATAGCAGAACGTCTATCGCAGCAGCCAAAAAGTTCTGTTAAATTTTACATAAAACTATGCAAAACAATTGATACATTGTAGGTAGCATCTATAGAAATCTGTTTCCTACACTGTACTCCGATAAGTCCTCTATTTACTGTAGAATCAATGCAATGTTACGTCTTCCTGCATCAAAAAGCAGATTCCCTATACAATTCATTGATCATTGCTCATTTTAGATGCCATGCCTGTGTATTTGTAAACGTCAGGCACTAACTTAAACCATATCGAAAATTATCCTTGATTCATTTGAAAATAACATCATGCGATCAGATAACATGCAAATTGCCCTTCAGATACAAATTAAACCAGTCTCATTCTTTACGTCTACTCACCAAATGGAATATATCTCTCCTAATGCAACGTAAAAGAAATCTTAATAATTTATTAATTGATATCACATTCGAGATTTATCTTTACAGAAGAGCCCACAAATGTAAGATTCACTTCACATATCTTTTCCAATCTAATACCGCCTGTAACATTATTATAATAATAGGAAACATAATTGGTGTGATGTCAAATCGTGTAGACATAGGCATGGCGTCTATCTTCTGCAGACATTGCATGCATTTCCAAATATATAAATAGCCTTTTTGTTGGTCTAATATTTCCATTTCCTTTTTTTTAGGAGCCTATCTTCAAATTACGTAACAACTGACAGTTCTTTCCTTAGAATTTTGGGGCGAAAGTAACTAGAACATTTTGGAAAAGTAGCCTCCGCTTTTGACCACAGACAGTCAATTTAAAGCTCCTTTTTAAATAAATAACGAGAAAAATCGATTTGATGTTCCAAGTTTGGGATTATTTCTGTTCAAAACAGAAAATTTTGAAACAAACTGCGTTAGCTTTGGATGAAGGATTATAAATTGGAGCGGGTCCTTAACTAATGGGATTTCGCTGGAGTTAAATAGCATAAGATACGAGAACGAAAGTAGATCTGAATCAGAGCGGCGAAATACAGCTCGAGGGAGATGTTGATGCCGCAAAACTTATGAAGCTTCGAAGAGAGCTTTAGTAGTACGATCCTTGCCGACGATAATGATTTTAGATTTAAACAGATCAAGTTTAAAGGCAGTTGCTATTTCCTGAATGACAAATACTAGCTTTAAACGACCAACCGTGTCAAAACAAATAGTTCACTAGAGGATCAAATATTACAATCATATGTTGCAATCAAAATCATTAACCAGTCACGAAGACTTCCTCTTTATAGCAGGAAAAGCGAAAAAAGATTTAAGGAAAATGGATCCAGCGATACGAAATTATTTACGATAAAGAAAATTTCCTTTTGCTGTATTTACACTTGGTCGAAAATTTCGCGTTCGTTTCACGAAAAGTATGTTTCTTAACTGCGTTTCAGTGTTGAATTTTTAATAACCCTAGACTCTCTACGTCTTCAATTTAACGAGAAAAGCATGGCAAAATATTATTAGGATTTTTCTCTTACCCTCAACGAAGTGAACTAGCAAAGCCAGTAACATTTGGAAACGCAACCGACTTGGACCCTTTCCTGTTTGATTCATCTTCTATCCGTCGGTTGAACTAAAGAGGAAACTGGTCTTATTTAAACTTATCCATAAATTAAACTATCCTGTCAAAAGCCCATTAGCGTAACTGAGCCGCCACACGTCGCGTAAAGTCTCAACTTCGATCGATCCTGCTGACATCTACGGATCGATTTTCAGGCAGTTTTATATCTCTAACAGACTTGAAGATGTAATGCATACTTGTGATAATTGTTCTCAGAAGTGAAACATTTTAAAACTATATTTTAAAAATGAGTAATATATTCACAGCCTTAATATTGTCCTCACTCGTGTTTTCTGGATGGCAAATTACGGGTTCTAACATTCATTTTGAAATAAATGTATAGTCATCCGTTCATATGGAATGCCCTTACCTCATCGAATCGATATTCGTTGACTGAACGTCGAAGCCTTGAAACAGTTCTGGTAAGGGCTCAGCAGTAGTAGGAGTAAGACGGGTTCTGGCGCATTTACGATGAAATTAACGAGAATTCACGTTAATTTAGCACTTTTTGGTATCACTTTGTCGTTAAATTAGCGTAAAACCGCGCTAAACCCATTTCTCTTCACCAGACCTCTCATGAGGAACTTGATCTTGTTTCTTTCTGTGTTGTGTTCCTCATGAGAGGTTTTGTTGTTTTGTTGTTTTGTTTTGATTTGTATTTCGGATTGTGACTTGTTTTGCCTTGGCTTGTTTCGCCTTGTATTTCGGATTGTGGCTTGTTTCGCCTTTGTTCTAGGTTATCACATCGCGGCTCTACCCTCGGGGCGAGTTTCTACCATGTGACTTGTCACATAAACGGCACTTCTGGCCCAAATTACGGGGGTGAGTGATTGTAACACCATCTTCGAACACAATTAGACTTTGTCTCGTCTTCACTTCGCCGAACCCCATGAGTTGGCGGCGGGGAGGGTTTTTTCACCAATTCATAGGGGGTGATGCAATGTATGGGCATAGCATGGAAAGCCTCCCCATATTTTCTAACCATGATATACACATACACGCACCACCATCCATATGAAATCCCTTGTGGGAGATTTTTTCTACACTACCAGTGGGGAGGGTGCGCGCGCATCTAGCTTCAGCTAATTTATTCACATCACGTTTTACAAAAAATATTATCTTGACTACTAACAAATGGATATCGCTGCCTTTTCAAGAAACTTAGATCTCAAACTCGAAAACGCTCGAAAAAGGGAGGAAATCAGACAGACTGTGCAGGCATATAACGATGCTAAACAAGGTCTTGCTCTTGTTAAACAGGTCTTGAACTTGCTCTTGTTAAACAGGTCAAACAAACAATAGACGAGCAACAAAACAAACTCATTCAGAAATTGGATGAAAATCAAAAGGCTATCACACAAGATCTATCTTTTCTCAAAGAGCTAGACAGCTCTATAGCAGCCGATTCACCCCCAGATTCTCCCACAGCTCTTGAAGCACCATCTAAACCGAAAACAAAAGTTCCTGACCCAAATATCGGCTTTACTGAAGACGAACTTGAATATATTCAAAAGAGCGGCTTTCCACCGCCGAATGATGCATACAAACGAATACTCGCGAAGGATTTTGATCATGATAGACTACAGATAGATTTGATTGATAAAATCAAGAGAGCAAACCATGTGAAGGCCGGTCTCTCGAAGAATAAGGAGAAAAACAGAGACAAAATCGATAATATCGTGCGACAGATCGACACGCTGAAAAAATATGCCGACCGCATTAATTTACTCTCGGGTGGTGAAAAGATTCTTGTCACGCAAGAGGGCAAGGGCCACTCAAAGCGTAAATACACGCAAAAGAAGCGAAACGCTTACAAGATTGAAAACAACGGACAATTCGGTGGTCTCTTGATCAACCCCACTCGCTTAATAAACGAAATGATAGTTGAGGCGACCAGTCCTTCAACCGGTTCTGTTGTACATGAGAAACGAGGTGACAGATCCCTCATAGATCTGTTGACAAAGAGATTTAATCCCAAAATTAATTACTCACAAAAATCGATGGATATATTCAAAGATCTCACCAAACTCGCAAACCTTCCGATGCATAAAACATCTGGGAAAGCGAAAATGACTGGAGGGGTTATATTTACAGATTTCAATGATCTGAAAGACAGATTAATTAAATTGACAGGCACTATAGACGCGGGCAACACATCTATTCAACCGCGTAACGAGGTAATGGAGATTCTCGATCACCTCGTCAAAAAGAATGAAATTTCGAAAGAATTTTATTCAGCGTATATACAAAAACATCTATCGTAATGGATAAGCTTTCAGAATTAGTCGATTTGAATAAGGAAATGTTGAAAATGATGAAACAAGAAGTATCGCTTCATAGAGACCCAACATTGATTGCCATAAGCTCTTTGAATTGTTCGCGTGGGGTGAGCCATGATTTCACAGTAACATTTAATCCTGTGATGAGGTTTGACCCAAACATAGAGAGTACTTTGTTGCTCTCGATGAAATTGCAATGAGTTACAGCTGGTACAATGTGTCAAAAAGCTATTCAAACAACAAACTAAAATATAGTCACGATTCAGGTAATACTTGGACAGAGATCGAATTACCAGATGGAAATTTCTCATACTCTCAACTAAACGCTTATATCCAGAGAGAACTCGAGGGAGCAAAACATTCGAAAACCGGTATCGAACTCAAATTTGTCCCAGCCCTTTTCAAATGTCTGATCGGTCTCGAAGACGGATACCAGGTCGACCTACAAACCGGAGACTTTGGCGATCTCATCGGTTTTGCCAAAAAGATTGTGACAACCACTAGCTATAGCGACAAAATACCAGACATAACGAGATCTGTTGATGACATTTATATTCGAACGAATATACTCTCAGAGAGCGTTGTCGGCGGTAAACAATCAGATGTTCTCTTTCGTTTCAGCGTAGATAATTTACCTCTCTCCTACCCCTTCCATCTAGAGCCGAGGCTTAAGAAATTTAACAAAATAAACACAGGAGCCATTAGAGATTTGCGAATCTACATAACAGATTCGCTGGGTAGACCGCTCAATCTCAACGGCACAGGCGTCTCACTAACACTTCTCTTCAAGTAAACGTTTTTCAAAAGAATAAATAATTTATTTCATGCACTTGAAATAAAGAACGTGTTATGGGTCGAAAGCGTATGGGAAGAGATGCCAATGGCAAAATCATAATACAAAATATTGATGAAGATTACTCACTTCAAGAAGGTGAAGGAATTTTCGACGCACTAAAAAGTGTAGCTGCGAAGGTTACAGGTAAAGCCGCGAAGGAGCTTGCAACAAAAGCTGCTACGAAAGCGCTTGAGAAGGGTGCTGAGCAAATCGGGGAGAAGACGGGACAATTACTCGGTGAGAAAATCTACGATAAATTCACAACACGAAGCGCTGAAGTCACGCCGCAAGTCACACCACGCGAACCGCCACGCGTGGCGCCCGAAGTCACACCGTCACGCGAAGCGCTCGAATTGCTACAAGGTGAAGTAAAGAAAGACAAAGGAGATCAGCTTGTAAAGCTACTCCAAAAAGAGTCGGCACGCAAAACACCGTCTTCACCCTCAGTAAAAAAAAAATTAAAAAAAAAAAAACAAAAAATAAAAAAGAACCCTCAGGTGTGTTTTCAGACTTCGCTGAACTTTTTTTGTAATAAAAAAATCTTGTCACTCTAACATAATCAATCAACATGTCCTCAATGCGCACACCTAAATTTGCCAAAGGCTACGAATTTCGCAGCTATGAACTCGATACTCCGCTGCAATCAGCGCCAGCCAACAACACTTATCAGCAGAAGGATTCCTACAAATTTACCGTAGACACTTCTACAGCCTCTGAAACAGTGCCCGACTGGTATAATGCCTATTTTGAGATGGACGTGAAGCTCACAAAGATGGACAATACCACGTACGGAGCCGCTGATGCAGCTGCTATTATCAACGGAGGTTTCAGTCTAATCGAAGACATCAAAATCTCTTTTGACAGCACACGAGTGCTCGATCTCCCAAACGCAAATCATGCGGTTAATGTGAAAAATCTCACAGAAATGACCGATGAACACGCGAGGAAGGTGGGCCCCCGGCAATTTTTTTATAAGGACACTGCCACGGGAGCTGTGATCCAGAAGTATACAACCCTCCAACTTACTGGAGACGCGCAAAACATCGCACCCACAGACAACGCAGCTTATAACGAAGGCTTTGCCAAACGAAAGACTCTTCTCGCCGCAGGTGCGGAAAATAACATCCACCTACCGCTTAACCGATTCGGCTTTTTCCACTCTATGGAGGAACAATTAGCCCCCAACGGAAGAGTTTCATTTGATGTTAGGCTTGAAAGCGATGATAACGTCTTATTCAGATCGAATGCCGCCGCCGCGGGACGCTACATCGTGACCAAGTTCAAATTATGGGTGCCTTTCATCAAGTTCAACGAACTTGGGGTTAAGGCATATATGGGTAATTATCTCAAACCCCACACATGGACTTATCTGAAAGAGCAGATCGTCTTTTCGAATCCGCTTCGACAGGGGTCAGGAACGTTCCGAATCTCCAACGCCGTGAGAAGGCCGAGACTGTAAAAAAATGATTAAAGATTTTATTTTGGTAGTAATAAAAAACTATCAAAATGCAAAACGCTAGTGACAAAAAGACTAAATCGGATACCCTTTTCAACGAAATCGTAAAGCACGTAGACAAGCTTTCCGTGTTGAACTACAAGATTAAATCGGTAACCCTTGCCAAAGAAATCGAAAATGTTGTAGACAGCCTTTACGAGTTGGTCCTAAAAATTTATGAAGAAAAATAGACCTAAGGCCTGCCGGCTTCCTCATTCGTTTCAAATGAGGAAAGTATTTAGGAACCTCAAACTTCACCGAAGCGTTTTTCATACCGCTTGAGTACTTTGTTACTCAAGATTGGGCATAGATCTGTGATCGTATCATCGATGAGTTTCACCTCATTGAGAAACGAAGCGCTGTCGAACGGTCTACCCCTCAAGTATGATCGCAGTTCCGTTAATATTTTCTCATATGTCGTATACGAGAACTTGGACATATCTATCTTTCGATCAAACTTCTTCACATCTGTGAAAGTCTTGAGAAGGAGACCGACCCCCGATATCGTACCAAGCGGGATCGGGTTCATGGTTATCCCTCCTGCTACTCCACCGATAACGATGAGCAAACTACTCCCCAGGTTGCAGAGGAGACTCTTGCGTTTGAAGCTCTTGAAGACCATCCTTGCGCACCACCACTTCTTGTGATAATGTTTGTATAGAGCCTTGAGCTCTTTGATCTTCTCCTCTCCGAGAGAGTAGTCTATGTGATTGAAATTGAAAACAGTGTTAGCCATTTTTTATGAGTTCCTCATAAAAAAAATGTTTGTAAAAACAGGGTAAACGTAAGTTCGCCAGCCTACTCTTCATCTTCGAGTTCATCTTCATCTTCTTCGAGTTCATCCTCAGAAATGGTGACCAACGCCATCCTCTGCGGCAGCGGTCTCACAAACACATCGTGTAATTTGAGCTGTGCCGATACGGTATTATCGCTGATATAGATACTATCGACAAGTATAGCCATCTTCACTTTGATATATTGATCGAGGTAATCGAGCGGATTCTCTTTTGATTTCTCTTTTGAGTGGAAAAGAGTGTGTATCCTCTGAGTCTTTTCAGAGTACATAAGCTTCGTGTAGAGTATCGGAGGTTTCCCTTCTTTTTCAACCATAGGAAACTTCATCATTTCAGCAAGTTCTTCCCCGTAAACTTCCTCAAGATGATCACGGCAGAGATGTTTTAGCGCTTTCAATGCTGCATAGAAGTCAAACTCTTTTTGTGTTGGCTGATCTTCGTATGAATCCCAGAGGGATACAGGGATCGAATAACCGGTGATATCGCCCGTCTTATTCAGGCTCCCTTGAACACCAAACGAGAAGCGGAGCGGGGATAATATCAGCAACGGTCCTGGCGCATTTTCTCCACAGGCGTGTTTTGCCTGTATGTTGATGCGTTGGTGACCATGTTTGTTGGTAGTCGCCTCCTCGAAAATAACATTATACTTGTTAACATTATTGCAAGATGTGAGAGACATTTTTGATACTTGTGATTCTCGTGTGTTATACTACTTCCAAAGAAAAAAATTTTCCCAAAAAATAAAAAAAGCGAGGGTGGGACTTATTTGAAAATTAAGCGGGGCCCTCGCTTTTTTTCATCGTCGAGGCTTATTTTTGTGATAAGTCCCATCCTCGCTTTTTTTCATCGTTGAAGCTTATTTTTGAGATAAGGCCCATCCTCGCTTTTCGACAATTATTCCCAAAAACCAACATACATTTTCAGCCATTATTGTAAAGGTTGAGGCTAAAGCAGAATGGTTAACATACCCAAATTAACTTCGGAGAGTAGTACTCGAAAAAGAAAAGTGCCCGGCGTTAACTATCTCGATGAGGAGTACAGGATGTTGATCGCGGGCCCTAGCGGTAGCGGAAAGACGAATACGCTTTGTTATATGTTGAGAGAACCGCTTGTCGTATACGATCAAATATACATCTATACTCCAAACTTTCACCAAGATTTGATACAGGACCTTGCGAAGATCATGCATCGTCACTCACAAAAATTAGGTTATGAGATTTTGCAACTGATGGATCCTTCTCAAATCCCTGATACAACCGAGTATCCCAGTGGCAATCGTAAGGTTGTGATTTTCGACGACTTGATCACAGCGCCGAAAGAGACTCAAAATAAGATTCTTAAACATTTTATTGATGGGCGTCATCACCAAATTTCCCCGGTATACCTATCCCAGTCGTATCACAAAACACCTGTTGACATCAGGCTGAATTGTAGCCATATGATCGTCTATATGCCTCCAACGCAGCGACACCGTAAATTAATCGCAGATGAGAATTGCTTTGATGTTGACGCGTTTACAAAATTAAAACCATATGATTTCCTTTTCCTTGACAAAACAAAAAGTACATGTTGTCGAAATTTCGATGAAAAAATATAATTGTATAATATATATTGTTCGAGATGAAAAGTTACTGCGTGAAACAGAGAAAACAGACTCAGTCTGTACCGGGGAGTGAGAGGCAGGAGGTTGCGAAAAATGGTCGACTGATGATAAAATCGAAGTGTGCTAAGTGCGGCATAACAAAGGTGACTTTTACTGGAGGAAAAAAAAAGGCGGGGCGCTCTTTGAGGATGTAGGGAGAACCAGCACTTCATTGGGGGAAATGGCATTGAAGGGGATTGTGAATGTGGCTCAGCAAGGTCTTGCGAGAGCAGTAAAATCGGATTATGTGAAAAATAGGATGAAGCAGACCGCAAACAAGTATTTAGATGAAGCTCTCGATTCTTTTGTTAACGATACGAGTAGAAAAATCAGTGGAGGAAGTGCGTATAATGCTTATGATGTAAATCAAGTGTTGCCAATGTCGATGTATGCTCCTGATGGGGTGAATGATCCAACCCACCCTCTTTACGAAGGAGGATCCTTCGATATTCATAAAGCTATCGGAAAACTTCCCAAGCCCAAATCGGGTTGGACTCTCCCTGGGCATAAATATACTGGACCCTACAACGATCTTGATAAACAGTTGAGGTTTGATCCAAAGACGGGACAGATTCTTGAGATCTATGACCCGCCAACAGGCTCGAGCGATGCTATTGCAATGCAACACGACGTGGATTACAGCGTTTGTGCAAACACCTCTGATCCAAAGAAGTGTAAAAATGCGGCTGATCGTAAAATGGTGAAAGCGCTCGATGCGATCCCATATTCCGATAGGCAGTGGGGGCATTACCTTGCGAGAAACGCCATCAACATCAAACAGAAGCTCGGTTTGGGTTTGGGAGGTAAAAAAAAGTCGAACCCGACCCCCAAAGGGGGTGGCAAAAGGAACAAGCTGATGAGTTGCATAAACCCATCAGACGAAACTTTACAAAGCGGCGCGTTATTGTGAACGACATCGATGACACTTGGTGTTCTGACTTGGTGGAGATGCAAAAGTTTTCAAAGTGGAACAAAGGCTATCGTTATCTGCTGATGGTGTTAGACATTTTCAGTAAGTATGGCTGGATTGTCCCGTTGAAAAATAAAAAGGGTGAGAGCGTTGCGGAGGGGTTCAAAAAGATATTCTTGAAGGGAGAAAACCAAAGAAAATGTGGGCGGATAAAGGTAGGGAGTACTACAATTCTTTTGTCAAAGATCTATTGAAAGCTGAAGGTGTTGAGTTGCACTCAACAGAGAATGAAGAGAAATCGTCTGTGTGTGAGAGATGGAATCGTACGATCAAAACGAGAATGTGGAAGCAATTCACAATTCAAAACAACACGGTGTATCTCGGCATTCTCCCGAAGATTCTCGAAAAATACAACAATACAAAACATAGATCGATCGGTATGACTCCTGTAGAGGCCTCCAAAAAGAAGAATGAGAATGCTGTCTATTTGAAACTGTACGGTGAAGAGTTGAGCGAAAAGCGAGAGAAACCAAAGTTTGCTGTCGGTGATCAGGTGCGAATTTCCAAATACAAGAGAAAAGTGTTTGATAAGGGGTACACACCGAATTGGACTGAGGAGATCTTTGTCATTAACGCGATACAGTATTCCAACCCGATCACTTACAAACTGAAGGATCTTCTCGGAGAGGACATGAAGGGCTCTTTTCATGAACAAGAGCTCATAAAAGCTAAGCAAGACCTTTCAGGTCTCTTCCGCATTGATAAGGTTATACGAAAGAGTAAAGGCAAAGCTCTCGTGAAGTGAGTGGGTTATCCAGAGAAATTCAACTCGTGGGTTGATGAAAGCGAACTTCAGAAGTTATGAAAAAAATGGGTTTAAAAAATGCTTGATAATAAAATAAGTTATTAAAATGGCGGAACTTGAAACTCTTTCAATAAACGCGTTGAAGCGGAAGGCGAGAGAAATGGGGTTGAAACAAGCTTACTTACTTGACAAAGAAGGGATAATCGCTCTCATCAGAAATCCACCTGAGGCGGGCTCTCTCGAGACTCTGTCGAAAGATGAACTCCTGAAAAAGGCGAAAGAGCTTGGATTACGTGGATATAGCAAGAAGACGAAAAAAGAATTGATTGAATTGATGAGAAACCCACCAGACGTGCAGCCTCCCCGTGCAAGGTATAATGGTGTGAATAGAAGGGTGATATTATCACCTGTAGATTCAGATAAAACTGAAGATGAACTTGTTTTTCCCACAATCAGAGCCGCCTCAAGACATTTCAATGTAAACTCTGGAAGGTTTGGAATGAAGCTGAAATCGCGTAATGAAAGTACGAGAAACTTTATTGAACTTAATGGAGAGAAATTCGCTCTCCGTTTCGAAGCTTACAGTGTGAAAAAGAATGAAGAAGAGGCCTGAGGCCTAAAGCGTAAGTCTTCATGACTTGGAACGAGTCATGAAAATATCAAACCAATTGAAAACAATCCAAAACAATCCAAAACAATGGAAACGCTCGCGGCTACTCAAAGTATTGAGAAATCCGACGAGACCACAGTAGCACTACTAGTACTACTATTAGTACTACTACACTAGTACTATTAGTATTAGTAGCATTGCTACTACTAATTGGAAAATCTGTTTTTAAGTCGAAAAAAAATGGGTTTAAAAAGATAAATATTATGTTGAATATATATTAGATCATCATGGAAAGAATCACAATCGCACGACTTAGTCGGATGGTAAATAAAAATCGCCGTCCCGCCTATCGAAAAACCGAATTCATCTTACCACGATTCAGCGGCAGTGCTGCTGCAGTGGTTTCCAAACCGAAGAGGTCTCGAAAAATAGAGTCCATCTTGAATCTGTCAGGTTGCTCCCTACTAGACGCACCGATACCGGCGCATGAAATACCAAGAGGACAGAATATATTAAAACCGACACCTGCACCACCACCGAAAACGCTTGAAAAGATTAATAAGGTTGTTAAAGCTGCAAAGAAGAAGGTTGAAGACTGGGGGAAATGGCTGAAAGATCAAGCCGGCCGGTCTAACGCGCTGAGCAGCAGAGCTGCTGATGACGCTTTGAAATCTTTCAAAGATCATATCAACGAATTATACAAACAACCCCGTTTCAAACTCTACGAGGATGTGTCCTCTATGAGGGGTTTCGCTAAAATGCACACTATTGATGGCGTTGAGGGTTATTCCCCCTTAAATTTTCTGAAAGCTGTAAAACCGGTCATAATCAAGTTTCTGTTGACGCAGAAAAATATCAAGGCGAAGTTCGTACTGAGATGCTACATGGAGAAGGTAAATATCGCAACTGGTGAGTCAACGCTTCAGCATGCGATATTTCACTCATCGCAAAAGATTATCTTTGAAGAGACTGACCGAGAAGAAGTTTATCAATAATGTGTGGAGAAGATTTTGGAAAGTTTGGCTACGTTTACGCGAAACGGGAGCGGTTGGGTTGTGAGCTCTGTTGACGGTTTAGATTTACACACGGTGAAATACAATCCTTTGAAAGGATCATCATATATTCCGCTTCCAAAACATCTCGCAGACAAGAAGGCAATCATCAACATGCAGAATAAAGATGAGGAGTGCTTCAAATGGTGTGTGACAAGAGCTTTGAATCCTGTGGAAAGAGATCAAGAGCGTGTCACAAGGATTTTGAGAGCGCGGGCGGATCATCTTGTGTGGGATGGGATTGAGTTTCCGATGCAGGTGAAAGATATTACCCGATTTGAAAGGTTGAACCCGGGTCTTGGCGTCAACGTTTACGCCTACGGTAAAGGTGGGTTTAATCCCTTGAGAGTGAGTAAAGCTAAGACTATCAAGGTTCATATCGACCTTCTTCTCATTACTAAAGGCGAGAAAACGCATTACTGCCTGATTAAGTCTTTGAGTCGACTCGTATCGAGTGATTTGTCAAAGAATAAAGGTAAAAAGTTCATATGCCGTAGATGTCTGAATTATTTTGGGTCTGAGAAGCTGCTTGAGACTCACGACGAGCTTTGCCGGGATCATGACGCTGTGAGAGAGAAGATGCCGGAAGAGGGAACTTATCTCTCTTTTAAGAATCACCACAAGAAGATGGACATGCCGTTTGTTATATACGCAGACTTTGAATCGGTTATCAAACCTATTCATACATGTCAGCCCAACCCTGATGTGAGCTACACCGAGAAGAAGCAACAGCACATCCCTGTGAGTTTCTGCTACTTTGTGAAATGTAACTTCGACGGTAGATTTTCGAAACTGTTTGAATACACGGCCAAGTCTGAAGATGAAGATATTGCTCAGATCTTCGTTAACTTTTTGGAAAAAGAGGTGAAGAGTATCTATGAATTCCCTCTTCAAAAGATGAAATTCACAAAGCGCGATGCTGAAATCTTTGAAAATGCGACGTCTTGCTGGATATGCGGTGAAGATTTCGACCAGATGGTTGAAGAACTGAAAGTACTGGAAGGTGTGGGAGAAGAGTTAGTTCAGGATGGGAAAGTTCGCGATCATTGTCACTACACTGGGAGGTTTCGCGGAGCTGCGCATAACAGCTGCAATCTTAGATTCCAACGTCCAAAACTCGTACCTGTGGTGTTCCACAACTTGGCTAACTACGATGCGCATCTCTTCGTGAAGAATTTAGGTGTTTCAGAAGGCGAGATTAATTGCATTCCCAACAACGAGGAGAAGTACATCAGCTTCTCGAAAGATGTTGTGGTTGACAAGTTTTTCGATGAAGAGGAAGAAAAAGACGTTGTTGTCAAGAGAGAGTTGCGATTCATTGATAGTTTCAAATTCATGGCATCTTCTCTTGACAGGCTTGTGGGAAACCTCAGCAGCGACTCTTTTGAGAATACGGGGAACCATTTCCGTGGAGAGAAGCTTGAACTCGTGAAGAGAAAGGGGGTGTATCCTTATGAATGGATGGATTCAATCGAGAAGCTTGATGAGACTGAGCTTCCACCGAAAGAAGCTTTCTTCTCCGTGTTAAGTGGTTGCGGTATCACGGATGAAGATTATGCTCACGCTCAGAATGTATGGAAAACCTTTCGAATGAAAACGATGCGAGATTATCACGATCTATACAACCGAAGCGATGTGTTGCTGTTGTGCGATGTGTTTGAGAATTTTCGAAAGGTTTGCAAGGTGAATTACGAATTAGACCCCTGTTGGTATTTCACAGCGCCTGGACTTTCTTGGGACGCTTGCCTCAAGAAGACTAAGGTGAAGCTTGAGTTGTTGAGCGATCCAGATATGTTGCACATGTTTGAGAAAGGCATTCGTGGAGAGATCTCGATGATCTGTTTGAGACATGCAATGGCTAACAACAAGTACATGGGTGAGAAGTTTGACCCCGCCAAACCATCGCAGTTCATCGAATATCTGGACATGAACAACCTTTATGGTGCTGCGATGCGCATGCCGCTGCCGACAGGTAACTTCAAAAAGAGAGAAAAGAAAGATTTCAAGCGGTGGGAAGAATACCCCTGCCTTGTTGAGGTTGATTTACCTCCCATCGCTGAAGAGCTGCACGATTACTTCAATGACTACCCTCTTGCTCCTGAAAACTTGATGATTGGAAAATTAAAGAAGCTTGTCTGCACGTTAAACGAGAAGAAGAAGTACATCGTTCATCACGAGACTCTGAAACTCTATAAATCTCTCGGAATGAAGATTGGGAAGATCCATCGGGTTATTAGTTTCGATGAGAGCCCTTGGATGCGAGAGTATATCGATCTTAACACTGATTTGCGAGCTAAGGCTCAGAACGACTTCGAGAAAGACTACTTCAAATTAATGAACAATTCATGCTTTGGAAAGACGATGGAGAACATTAGGAAACGAGTAGATGTGAGGCTTGTAAACTCGGAAGAGAAGGCGAAGAGGTTGGCAAATAAGGTGAATTTTGACCATTGCACCATCTTCTCCGAGAATCTGTGCGCGATTCATATGAAGAAAACGCAAGTTTACTTCAACAAACCGCTCTATCTCGGGATGTGCATTCTCGATCTCAGCAAGAAGCTCATGTATGACTTTCACTACAATTACATGAAGCCTAAGTATGGAGATAGAGCAAAGCTGTTGTTTACAGACACAGATTCTCTTTGTTATGTGATTCAGACAGATGACTTCTACGAAGATATTTCTTCTGACGTACATCAACATTTTGACACGAGTAACTTTCCAAAAGATCATCCTTCTGGGATACCAAACGGTGTGAACAAGAAAGTGGTTGGGATGATGAAGGATGAATGTGGGGGGAAAATTATTAAGGAGTTTGCCGGGTTGAGGCCCAAGTCGTATGCAATCAGGATTGAAGATGGAAGAGAGGAAAAGAAATGCAAGGGTATCAAGAAATGTGAAGGTGTAGTCTGATCGTCCGGGTGAGTGTAGTCCTGAGAAGGACTGTTGTCGGTGGCAGTGACTGACGTTTCGACAACCTGTGCGGAAGTCATCATCAGAGTCAAGTGAGTGATTGTTGTCAGTAGAATGTTCTTATTCCAGTTCGTGTGGAATAAGACGAACTGGAATAAGAACATTCTACTGACAACAATCACTCACTTGACTCTGATGATGACTTCCGCACAGGTTGTCGAAACGTCAGTCACTGCCACCGACAACAGTCCTTCTCAGGACTACACTCACCCGGACGATCAGACTACACCTTCACATGTTACCCCCGGGTTCAAACCATTTACTGCGGTATCAAGAAAGGTGTTGTGAAACGCACATTAGACTTCGATGATTACAAGTGTTGCCTGTTCGGTGGTGGACCCCAGTTTCGGAAGATGAATGTGCTTCGCAGCCGAAAGCATGAGATGTATATGGAGGAGATCAACAAGGTAGCTTTGTCTGCAGAGGATGACAAGAGAATCATTCTACCAGATGGAGTGAACACATATGCAATAGGGCATTACCGGTCTGAATAAATTATCGTGAACGTGCGGTAATTTAGTGTGATTGGGTTAATACCAAACAAAACCAAAACTGAACCACACACAAATTAACGTAAAAACTACATTAATTTACAGAGAGCGGTTCAGAATCAAATCCTAAGTGCACATTATGATATGTTAACGTGAATTATCACTAAATTAACGTGAAATGATTTTCTGCAACTTTTTGGGATAGAAATGACACCTTAAAGAAAAATGGGTTTAGCGAGGTTTCACGCTAAATTAACGTGAAATGCAACTTTTTGGGATAGAAATGACACCTTAAAGAAAAATGGGTTTAGCGAGGTTTCACGCTAATTTAACGACAAAGTGATACCAAAAAGTGCTAAATTAACGAGAATTCACGTTAATTTCATCGTAAATGCGCCAGAACCCGTCTTACTCCTACTACTCTCAGCCAACTCCTCCAGGTGTAATTCTAGCTTGTAAATGAAATAAATTTTATTCCTCGCCAATCAATATTATGTATTCGATTCCGTGACTCAAGCGTGCTATTTTAACTTTAATTGGGTTTCCTAGTTACTGTGTTTTCTCTTTTCTTACTAATATATTATAATGATTAAGAGAAGCCGCCAGAATATTTCGAGAATCGAAAATCAGCGACGAAAAATGGAATTTTTTTTTATTTTGCCAAAACATCCCTTTCTGTGAACTAGTTTTGAAAAAAATATTTTTAAGTTCCAGCGATTTTTTTCTGGCTGAAAATTTAAAAAGTTTGAAAATTCGTTAAAAAAAGCCGTTTTCGCCTTGCCTAAACTGTCAATTCGTCACGCAACTTTAGGAAGATGTTGGCAGCGCTAAGAATGTCTATTCACCATCAAACTTTGCACAATAATTATAATATCACTGCAAAATGAAAAATATAAAAATTTTTCTGTAGTTCTTTTTGGTGTGATTTTTATCGCCGTTTTTATAGAGGTGTATTTTGCTCGATGTTTTGGGAGACAAAAGGAAGACTAACTTTGACCGGTTTGAATGACACCTGGTACCTTAAATTTCGACATTATAACCATACCAGACGAAAGCTCATTTATCAAAATATACATCTGGAAAGTTTGGCCTTTGGAAATTAAGTCTCGTCTCGGCATTTAAATAAAACGTGATGCCATCCAGGCGCCATGTGAGTGTGCAGAATTCGATGCTTATTTCAAGCTAATTATAGAGTCAGTTTTTCGAAAATACACAGAAAGAAATAAATGACCACTGAAAGTAGTCAGCATCGTTATGTTTCTTCTGTGAAGCTGTGAATGTTAAGTAAAGTCGCTTTTAATCTTTCTTAATCACGCTTTAAGTGTCAGCATGTCTCTTAACGAGACTGAAGCGGTTTACAAACTTTTAAGTTTGTTTTTTTTTCGAAATTTAAGGTACCAGGTGTCGTTCAAACCGGTCAAAGTTAGTCTTCATTTAAAAAAGCATTTAGAAACATTTGTTGACAAAAACATTGCTTCTTATACTTGAAGAAATGATCTGTTGAGTTTATACTACATATCCAAAAATACATTTCAACGTATTCTTAAAACTTAAACTTAGTAAAAGAGAAGTATGTTAGGTTTGGTGACATATATAACTACCGAAAACGTAGATAACATCTGAAAATTCTCTTAATTTCATCCTTCGCATGACCTAACCCCTGACCCAAATTTGGGTAACCAATAAATTTGACGACTTAGGGTTAAGCCTTTTTCAGCTTTTTGCTCACTTCTTTAATCTCTTATTAAAAATCTTTGGTGCCACACTGAAAATCTGCAAGGGAAAGTGCACTGGAAACGTGATTGAGAATTTCCCTGGGAAAAGCAATTTGAAATTGGCTGCAAGTGGTCAAATTTAACAGCTGTCAAAACACAGTTGCATATATAGTTTTAGAAAAGCAAACATAAACATAACCAAACGTGCAAATGACTAGCACCTTACGGCACTATAAACGCAAGTAAATACGCGTTTTAGTGTAAAAAAGTATGTGGCCTTGGTCGACGCCGTGCAACATGTACAGCTTAGATAGCCATGAAAATTACATCAAATTTATCAATGATATCTGTGTAAATTTCACGGTAAATCATTTTCTCTCGATACAACAGCATGCGTACTCCTTAACAAGAAGTAGCTCGACTCTATTGTGACCGTTTACACTTAACATCTTATTACAGCTGACAATAAAAAATCTTCGAATTCCAAAGAGAGAGCGTCAAACAACTGCGAAACCACAATATGTATTTGAGTTCTACATATGCACTCCTGTAACACTTGTGCAATGAATGAGAAACTTCCTGGTAACGCACAAAGTGTATCTTACATGCCTGTGACGGTTCAATATTTATTTCAGCTCGCTGCGTACCTGTCGATCGTGACGCTGTTTTTAACGCGACTATTTTACCACCTCCCGGGAGGGTTAAGTCAACTAACATGTAATAATCGCACTATAATAACCTAAGCGAGAGGACACTTGTTCGGGTCTCAAACACGTCTACCGAGAACTAAATCCCACCCCAATAATAAAAGGACCATCAGAACAGTTATGGGGGAAATTTGAAAATCGCACGATTGCGTTCGTTTTGTCCATTGCTCGCTTTTTTTAGAGTTTAAGTTATCCATTTACTCTATTGGCTACATGTCTTTTTAAATCTTATCTCGTACGTATATTTCGTGTTTTTTGTTTTTTGTTCTATTATACCCTCTCGTCCTAATTAAATTAAAATAACCAAAACAGAAACTCCTAAACCACGTAAAATGCCAGAGTTGCTGATTAAAATTTACTTATATAAATAAAATATTATCGATTAGGCGATCTGTTCAGCCATTACAGCCCTGGGTATTAAAAACAAGGAAACGAACTGAGATAACCGATCAGAACTGATTAAGATCGGTTACTGGCGGATCTGGCATGTGCACGGGGAAACAGCTTCACCAAGCATGGCAAGGTATGGTGCTTTTCGTCGAATGGCAGGTACAGGAACATTCAGCTCCAAGTTCTGGCAAATACTCTGCAGCATGCCAAGCTTTAGCTTCTTGAACGTGTCGTTCTTCACTATGGTACAGATATCGAACTGATCGAACATTATTAGGTGCTGAAGAGAGATGGTTTCTAGGGCCAAATTCCTTGCCATCGATATCGCGAAGTTGATTTCCTCTTAGCTGACCTGAACATCGCGACCATCCGGTAGTTGTTTCCGAACCTTGGCAGCAAGGCGGGAGAAGTAGGAAGAGGTCTGCTGTGGGTTCAGGACTCTGCAACGTTGAAAATTCGAGCACCTTCAGGTCCTT
>NC_142520.1:50262377-50297377 GCF_964205215.1 Stylophora pistillata | reverse complement strand
ACTGTTTCACATCTACGTCACTAAGCACAACAACTATCGTCAAATTGTTACAAAGTTTGGTTTCTAAGAGAATTTAAAATGTTTTCAAAACCATTGTCACCTTCTAAAGAGCAAAAACAAACAAAGCGTTTCCAAAGTGAGCCTGAGGTTCTTCCTTGTTTTGAACTGAACTTCAAATTCTTGGAGAGGCATGAAAAACCTCTTTCGCTCGCGACAGCTCGAAAGCGAGAAAATCCTGTGAACACGGCGCAGAAGAAACAATCCCCAAGCTAACAGGTCACGCCAACGATTCAGCTAATGGCAGTCGCCTGTAGTGAATTTCTACTAATAAAAAGATTAAACTCTTTGGACTTTTCATGAAACACTTCTTTCAAATTGTTTCTAAAGGAATAAAGAATCGATCAATGGACGTATTTACACTTCAAGGCACTTACCTTATATCAATCGCGATGTTACTGCACTTGAAATCAGTGCTTTCGCTTGCACACTTCATTTCTCTCAGTTTGCCACCAAAGAGGTAAAAGGTGTAAATTATTTTCCTTCTCGAGCAATTAATTATTTGGAATTTTGAAAAAAAGATGTTAACGACAAACGGCTTGTAAATCCAGTGAAATACCACTATTATTTTTAAACAGTGTGAAGCTTGTTTGAAAAGTTTGAAAATTCATGTAAAATCAAGCACGAGGTACGAATAAAATTGTCGAAGGTTCAAACGTGTACGACTTCCATTGCTTTCTATTCGCTAACATAATGACACTTCTGACAGTTGGCTTTGAAATGGCTTTCTAGAGCGCGCGCTCGCGTTAAAAACAAACAATAATATTGCCGATTTAATTTCTTGTTTTCTTGTTTTCATTCAGTTATGCGATTCAAGGATAGTTCATTACCTGACTCGTGAATTCCGCGTTAAATTGCACGTGAAAACCGATATCGCACTCATCGCTTCGCGATTCGTGCGATATCGGTTTTCGCGTGCACTTTAACGTGGAATTCCCTCGTCAGATAATGAATTTTCCTATAGAATGCCATGTTTTGCAAACTCTGACAACGAGGACAAAGATATGGATCAACGTATGTCTTGGCAGCTTTTAGGTATCACGTAGGTAAATTTTCACTCAGCAAAAACATATTTTCGCGAGACTGGAGAAGGTTAGATTTTTTTTTGCATAATGATCAAAATCTCAGATATAATTTTAAAGGAAAATATTTATTACCGAATTGGTGATCAGAAGAACTGGAGGCGTAAAACCTACTTCACTGTGGATATTTAAAAGCGACCAGAAAAAAAAAAAAAAAACTAGATCAAGATGCCGACCCCTAAGGAATGGGGTTTGAGTAACAAAGATCTATGTTATGATAATGAAAGTGCACCAAGGTGTCAAATTAAAATCGACAGTATCAGGGAAGAGTCTGACTTTTTTTCCGAAGAGCAAACTCTTTTGACCTCCGATGGAAGAGCAATATAACCTTTCTTGTAATTTTGCCTTTGATAAAGTGTTTTGTCGTCAAAGAACCGACGGAGGTTAAAAGGAAATTGTTGAAGGAGGATAAGCCTGACGCATGCTATACACGTACGCTAAGTTCTCAGGGGCATGTGCGCCCATCGCTGAAGTCAAATTACTGATTGTCAGTAGATCACTTGTGTATTGAAAAAAATATATGTAATAGAAATAATAAATGCTCCCACAGTTAACTGTTGAAAAACCATTCTTTAATTCTATTTATCAACACATTCGAAACGCGCACGTGATCGCAAGAGAAAACGTAAGTGGAACAAGTAAGATCGAACCACGTCAATCCCATATTTACATTTTAACAATTGATTTTATCTTCTTTTCAGAATGACCTACTTTAAAATGAACCACGGCGTGATTTCTTGGAATAACCACGCTATTCACGGCCGCTGGCTTTGTTCATTGCGTTAAGTCACTTTGAATTACCAAATGTTTAAAAACTGATCACGCCACGCAATTAAAAGTGTAACGAATGTTTACAAGCCATATTTGTTGATTGGCGTGATTCGGATTTGTTAGCAATTAGCCATTACGATTGAGGTTTCACGAAGAGTTTTACTTGTAAGACATTGTTTCATAGAAACCTTCAACCATAGGATTTATTAAAAAGGAAATGCTCTCACATTATGGATACGTTTTCAAGTGGAAAGGTCCTGAGAAGTAAGATAAACACCACGTAAGGGATATTGAGTGATCAAAAAATCATCAGTCGAGAGCTGAAATCCCAAGAAATTACTGCAGATATAGGAGGGAAGTTTTTATGTAGATGCTGCGTGTACATGAGTTAAGGAAACCATTATATTCAAGCCCTTATATTTAAGTTGTCGTGATAATAGTTTTGAAAATAAGAAGGTTAAGGTAAAATGAGAGAGGAACAAGGATGGCTAAGCAGACCGGCATGAACTGAAAGCTTAGAAATTTTGAGTGAGGCTGGGTAAGATTTACAAACTTCGACGGTCTATTCATTTTGTTCGGAGATTCATGAAAATCCGAGATTGGATTGTTGATTATCACGATGTATGCAATAATGACAGCTTATAGAACTGTGGTTACTGTAATACTGATATTTGTTTGTGTCTCTGGACGAATCTTGTTCACGAGTGTAAACAATCCCTTCTCTTTCTCAGCACTAGATATTCTTGTCCCGAGCGTTGATTTTTCATTTGTCGCCATGGATACACTTCTTGATGTTTCCCATCTTTGCCTTTTTGTTTCTAAGGCGGCTCTGATTTCTTTACTTCGCACAACATGAAACAGGAAGATGAACAAACCCTGGCAATGGTAATAAAAATGAAATTACTAAGGTTTGAAACGCATGCGCCCGTCTGTTTCTTAGCCTTGAGGAATCGTGCAACGCTAGTAAGGTTATTGTACCGTACTCATCAGTGTCTTCACCTGTCTCTCTGAACCTCGGACTAAAGAGGATAATTTTGGGGTTACTTGCGATGGACTAGGCTCTAGTCGCTTTGGGCTGAGGAAAACGCGATATTATGACTTCGGGAGCATGGGCACTTACCTCCTAAAGTGTAAATTAAGTTATGATGCACTGTTACTATGGTTTGTTATAAAGAGTACAATATGACAAACTTGACAGAGAAAATGGATCTGCAATCATGTGAATGTAATGGTGCTCTAGGAACTTGACTTTCATCTACAGGTCAGTGTTGGCAGTCTCGGGGGATCATTTTTGTTTTGTACACTGTCATTGACAAAAGTTTTCCTCCTACCAAAAAGACGTCATTTCTTAACACTAAAATAGATATAATTACTTCTTATATCCTTCAGGAAACCTCTAAAAAATGATATTGAAGCTACCCGAGACTAACACATCTCAACCATAATCTTGTCTATCGATAAATTGACTGAAGCATTTACAATTTATAAGTCTTGATAACAGTGCATTGTACATGCTCAGCATTAAACTCACTTGTAAAGAGTTAAAGATAGTAAACAAATATTGGAAGACCAGTCCAGCATCTGTGACGTTCAGAATCCCGAAAATCCAGGTGAGGCCAAGCAATGGGAAAAGAACTAAACAGGCCTTTAGACTTTTCCTGGAAGCAAAATAAAGATCGAGCTATGTCAATAAAAATACAACAACAACAGAAACGAACAACTGACATCCACAGCCCGGCAATTATTGACTGATACACGCATTTTCAGTGGTTCTTTCTTATGATATATTAAACGACAAACAACAGTTTCCTTTTTTTTGTCAAAAGGTAACAAAGTAAATTTCAAAACAAGCGAGCCACATCTTATAAAAACAAATAGCTTTAAACGATTTGATCGTTTAATGATATCAACTAAAAGAAACCCCTGAAAACTTATGATAAAATTAAAAAAAACACAAATGTAACTATATGCTTCGGCCAACACACACATACAAACTAAAATTTGAAAGACTGTACGGTGCGGATTCCACGCAAAATTCTGCTACCCCATCTAGGGCGAGTTGTACCTGCATGAATGAATCTCTTCGGTCCCATACACATCTTTCAACCTTGTGATCTCCACTATGATACGTATGAGGGGGACTAAGTTTACCATGAAAACAAGTGCATTTCAAAGAAAGATAATGTAAATTTCCTATTTACTACTACTGATTCGCTCAACCATTTATTACTAGTTTCGAGTGTAAGCCCTTCCTCAGAGTTCTGACGGAGGGCTAACGGTGGAAACGTCAGTTTTTGGTGGCCAATCCACTTTATAACTGAGTTGATGAAAGATAATTTTCTGCAATACCCCCCACAGACGCAGCACCACTGTCTCTTTAAAAACTTACCCGTTCAATTTGGAAAGTAACAAGTTATGGAAACTACATAACACTTGATTCCACTAGTGACACTGCGGGTTAGAATCTGTTAGTAAAGCCCTAGTTTATTATCATTCAAAAGCCCATCACAGCGTTCATCATTTCAATGTGACGATCAGAAGATCAGATTTAGCCCTGTACTTTTTATAAAGGATAACTGATGTACTTTTTACTCAACAAAAATGCAAAAAGTATGGATCCGACGAAAGCCCAATTGAAGCCAGAAGAGAACAAAAACCAACAGCTGCAAATATAAATGAAAACTCGATTGAATGTAAAAACCCTTTGATCTTTCACGCTCCTAAAAAAGAGTTTTGAGAAGCTCCTTCTATCTCAGTGGACCTACGACTGACAATTATTCAAAATATCATGCGAGTGCGTAAGAATGGGTGACTTGTTCCCTAGTGTGTGAAATCCCAATCAGACGCTCCAGATTCGAACTCTGGTCGAGTTATTTTGTTGTGACCTTAGGCATGATACAGGGCCTCTCTCCCTCCAGGGCCCAATTTTTGGAAAGCCGTTTAGCGCTGACCAAGGGTTCAATTCTAATCCTGGTTTCTATATTTCTCTGTTCAAAGGCCATTTTCGGTTAGTTTTCCCAGACAAATGGAATAAACAGAATTTACTCTTAAGCTTTCAGTGCTGGAATCAGATTTCATACTTACCCTGGGTTACCTTAACCCAACCTTGCCGTGCCAACCCGGCCAAGGGGCATCGGTGGTATTCACACGCCCAATCCCTTCATGCTACTCAGGGAAACTAATCTAAGCACTGGCACTATCAAGAATCATGAAACAGGCACACTAACTTAACCTTAACCACGCTTGTGATAGTAAGTAGTGCAAAAGAATACTTGAACACCGAAACAACTACACCAGTGGCGACATCAATAGGTTGACCAGGCTGAACTAAGTTAAGTGACCTTGCGTTTTGTACTACTCACACGTCGTCACGCATACTGTTGTTTATGTTCCCTTCGAGGGTAACAATTATACCAAGTGCACACCATCGTTGGAATGCTTTGGAATAAAGTAGGGAAAAAAAGCGTTACAGCCCGGTATTTGTTTCAGGCTAAATACTACAGGTATCTAAGTTGAGGTAACGTATGTACGGAGGTGTCCCAGACGAGAGGTTTGAATGCAATAAGGCGAGGAGCGAATCAGGTTAATTTGATTTCATTTGTAATTTGGTCGTATTTAGCGTTTTAAACTGATATTAGAGGACAAGAAAGCATCCAATGTAATTCTCCAAAAGAGATAATTATAACGATGTCTCATGAGTGATAAAATGAGATTCTTCATACCCCAAGTGAGGGCATAGAAGATTATTGTACTTGTGGTAACATTATTGTTTAAGACTGATTTCAAAGGAAATCAAATTATCCAATTTTATTCTTTGAAAGAGTTCATTAGAATGATATGAAGCCATATACACTTATATTAAAACCATGTAGACCAATATGGTGATTTTCTCGTCGACCAATGACAGAAAAAGTCCAATGTAGGTCACCAACGCTAATGCAAATTTGTGATCGTCAGAAATCTAAATAAAATAGCTAAAAAAGATAAACTCCATAATTTTGCTGAATCAGAGGTAGCCATATGCTTCACAGGAGTCCAAAACTTCCAAACCGTTCAACTCCTAGAGACGATAAACACGAAAATTCTCCCCTGATATTCATAAATTATCTAGCAAAAAGTTGACGAGAACACTCAAACTTATCAGGTAGAAGTTGTTATCTTGATTTAACCCTGAGTTCTCCAAACCAATTTACAATAAAATGTGTAGCGGCTGAAGGAGAGAGTTTTCAATTAGATCTTGGGAATTAAAGGACTTTAAATATGTTTTCGATAAGCAATGAAGGATAAAAACCAGCGATATTAAAGAATGACGTTTCGACTGCTCCATGCCATCATTCTCAAATTTAAAAAAATACATTTCATGAGCTCATTAAATATAAAAAGTACGTGTGAAGGTCTCAATGCCTATGATTAAAAAAATAAAAACGATGAATAAAAGATAAAAATAGGTGAATAAAATACAAGCGTGTTGTGTTTGAACTGTCAGAATAAAAGTTCTGCGTTGATGGAGTCAGATTGAGTGTTAAGTGTTGGTTTTCTGTCTTTGATGAAGAGCATTTCACAAATTAAACAATCCAGTTTCTAACGGCATTTCTTGAGGATTGTAAATTGGACACGAAGATCTTTGTTCCTTAGATTGTGTACGTCCCATTTTGTTGTGCTCATTGTTGTTGTCCTTGTCGTTGCTATATTCGAGAATACAAAATATATCTTCTGCATTCCTGTAAGAATTCCATTCAGCCATGAGCTGAACAAGTTAAGAAAAGAAAAATCGAAAGGCCAAACCTTTGTCTCACCCACTTCCAGTTAGACAGCAAAATTTGTCAGATGATTACAACTACATGTGGTGCGCTCTTTGGTTTCCTGGACCAATTTAGAACCCTTTTGGGGCCACGCACCGTCAAACTTTGTGCTAAAGAATAACGATGATATCAATGATATCAATGATTGATAGTAATAGTACTGAAAATAATAATAGTAACAAATGGATCCCATGTTGCCATGCGTGTGTGCATTAATATATCACAGACTCCCTCAAAATGTGGTAATAACAAAACAGCGACCTATTAGGCGAATCGTCGTTAATGATGAGGGGCGATGAAGATGATAAAATTCTTAACTAGTTGATTTTTGGTTTCTCCTGCGTTCGCTGATTGTTGGTTGACAGATCTATCTATCTATCTATCTATCTACCTATCTACCTTTCGATACCGTTAACCATGTTATTTTACTTACAAAACTTAGATACTGCGGAGCAGAAACTGTAACAATCAATCGGTTCACTTCGTAATTAGAAAACCGACAACAAGTATGTTATGCAAATTTATTACACGACTCGGGCAGTCAGAGGGCCAATAACTAAAATCGACCAATCAAAATGCTCTATTGCCGGTCAATATTCTCTCAGTATTGGACCGGGCACTGTCCCGAATGGTTGCGAATTATACCGCACTTGTGTCCCTTTGAACTTCAGTCGTATAACAAATGTCTTATTAACCAAGCTTGCTCGGGACCGTACTGGAAGAATATCGGCCCTCGGTCTTTTTTGTACGGAGCTCGCTGCGCTCGGTCCGTACTGTCAAGACCTCGGGCCGATATTCTCCCAGTACGGCCCTCGCGCTTGGTTAATAAGATATATGTATCACCTCATCTATAGATTACATAACACGCGGTATTCCTCAAGATTCAACTTTAGGTCCGCTACTATTTCTCGGTATATATATAAATGATATCTCTAAGTGCTTAGATTATGGGGTAGTAAGATTATTTGCTGACGATACGAACCTGACATTCTCAAGCTGCAGTTTCCCTGCCCTACAGAATAAAATGTCAAAGGATCTCAGGGGTATAGCCTCTTAGCTTTCAGCCAACAGGCTTACGCTAAATGTGTTAAAAACTGATTTTCTGGTTGTAGGATCAAGACAAAGAGTAGCGAGCCTGGAAGACGGATATTGCACTTTCTTTGTCAGACACCGAATTGGATAAAGTCAAATCTGTTACATGTCTTGGTGTAGACATCAAGAAATATTTAACTTGAGATAGCCACATGCTAGGTATAAGACAGAAGGTTACTCGTAATTTGAGTGTTCTAAGAAGAATTAAAGCTTTTCTAAAAACAGAAAACCTAATCGACATTTACAGGTCAATAATTAACTCTTACTTTACATATTGTTGCATTGTTTGGGATAGTATAAGTGAAACACAAATTGTCCATTTGCAAAAGCTCCAAAACCGTGCAGCGTGAATAATAACTGGTGCTTCTATTTGCAGAGATCTAGGAATATTCTCTATGAATAAGGCTGAATGACGTTAGAAACAATGAGAAAAGGTCAAAAACCCATTTTGATGTTTAAAATACTGAGTGGTCTCACTCCCCCGTACCTGTCTGAAATGTTTACCCATAGCGCCTCTTTTCATGATTATGGACTGCGACCTTCCAGAATGAATTTTGCGCTCCCTAAAAGTCGCACAGACTTTTACAGAAACAGTTTTGCATTTACCGAAGCAAGAATCTGGAATGATTTGCCAAACATTTAAAGGAAGAAACTTCGCTAAAAATTTTTACGGGTAAGCTAGACTAGTGCTATCAGCACCAGCAAAACTAGTTCTGGAACTTTAGCTTCTTGATAGTAAATATATAACTTGTATTGCGTACGAATTTTATGTAAACCAAATTTTAATATTGCTGTATATTTCAATTTGATAAAATGCCGCATTTATATCAAGGGTTCCATCCATCCACCTATCTACCAATCTACCTACCTACCTACCTACCTACCTATCTATCTATCTATCTATCTATCTATCTATCTATCTATCTATCTATCTATCAATCTACATATCTCTCTATCTATCTATCTATCTATCTATCTTTATCGATTGAAAATCATTTTTTTCTGAAAAAAGCCTTTTTGTTGTTGTCGTTACAATTGCCATTATTGAATCTTTTTTTGCCTAAGAAAATAAAATTCCAGATAAATTGTAATTCGAAACACCCCATAGAAAAGAAAAAGTATGTACATTTAATAAGTAATGTCAATGTATTTAAAAGCGGGGTGTATATATTATCTTAACATATGTCATAATCAACGCAACAATCTCCAATTTCTTCACAAAGTTCATCGCAGTAACACTCTTCCCAAAGTGCGATGGTGTCATTGCGACAATCGGTACGAATGCTTTGATCAATGTTCCTATTACAAGTTGCTCTTTTTTTGCAATGTTTATCATCGCCAAGTTCTTGCGTGAAGGTCTGAAGTTCTTCACAAAGTTCCCCCTCGTCTGCCTGTATAGTTGGCAAGGGCCTGGGTCTGCATCAATGACGTGTAGAAAATTCCTGTTGGTAAATTAAACTTGGGAACAATGATCATAGAAGTTGACAGGTACATCTGCCTATTTTGCTTCACTTCTCCGTAATTCCACACCAACAAGAGAGGATCTCAAACTGAATTAGCAAGACTCAATGTTATAACTTAGTTTTGCATTTTTTGTCGTGTTTTCGGCTTTTACACGATTATAGGGAAAACTTGTCAGAAAATTACGATATTTCTGATTAAAATTTTACTCAGAGCCCCAAAGTAGACACCAATCATAAACCGGCCAAGGTAAATATATAAACCATCTTCTGATGGTTATTCATAATCGTCTTTAATTTTGATGGGATCCTATGAAACCTGTTATTGAAGAAATATGGCACTTTAATTTTTTAAGTTTAATAGTACCAATGTAGAAGTATTTTTCTACAAAAAAAAAAAAAAAAGCAAACAAACAAAACATAAAAAAACAAAAAAACAAAAAAAACAAACGTAGCTTTGATTTACCTTCATAAAATGAAGAGGAACTTGCGTTTCCCCGTCCAGAGAATGGGCTACAAACGGCAAGAATAGAAATAAAACAGAGATAGTGGTCCCATTGTCAAAGGCGGGCGTTTCTTTGCAAACTAGACGAAGAGGAAGAAATATTAATGATGTAAACTACGGTGTTTTACATGGATTTCCAGCCCTGAGAAAAGCCGTAACGGTACGAATGTGTTTGTTATCGCCAATCAGCTGCTGACACTTCACTCGCCTTTCTCGCCACTCTGTAGGTTGATACCGATTTAATGGCAAAACATTCCTTCACTATTTATTTATTACTTATTTATTTATTTATTTATTTATTTAAGGATTGGTTCAAGCAGTACCGGAGCAAAAACAATAGGACATAAGTCCCCTACTAGATTTAAGCTCTAACAAACTCCAACAATTCTCAATTGAAGGTCGTTTGTCGAAATTTTCTCGGATCATGGCTTGCAGACAGTGACGTTTAAAATTCCTCAAGAACGGAAGAAAAGAAATACGAAAAGGAAAACCGATGTCAATTGGTGGTATTTCTCGTGGCTGAGAACGAAAATCAACAGCAGTTGGAAGATTTACCACTGGCTGGTTTTAGCTGTGTTTGTTTTTTAAAATGACTCAACGCATATTTTCCATCTTGAGACTTATCGACTTTATGCGTTTTCTTCACAGATTGTGGATCCCTTTTTCTTTCTTATTCATTAATAATAAAGTCGACTTCTCTTGATTCGAAAATAAATTGACATTAAAAGGAGAAAAAACTGGAAAACATTCGTTTTTTATGGACTCTTAAGACAGATGGTATTGTTAGCCTTGCAGATATAACCTGCAATTGACTAAATCTCTGTCGCTTCATACGACACAGAACCCGGGATTAATTTAACACAACCGGCAGAAGAGGCACTAGGCCGATAATAACTCAATTTTTTCATCTGGATTTCGTTTGCGTTAGTTGGAAACTGTGCGTTACATTTATTAGTCTTAAAATTGGTGACATCATGAGTGATTTCGTTTGTCTATTACGTAACCAATCAGCATGTATGCAGCACGTGTTTTATCACCCCATATATGGCGCTGTTCCACGTGCTTACAACGAGACGTGGTGTGTGTTTTTTCGTGAGAGTTGTGAGTGGGAGTTAACTGAACGGTGTACTAGCAAAATTGAATCAAGCGAATAAATCGTGAGTACAGCTTTTCACGTTTGCGACACTTTTCTCTAAATGCAAGTGCCTTTAACTAGCTTTTCTAGTTGAATTGATTTCATTGTCATTCGAAACCAAAATTACTACTTAGTTTAGAGGCTTACATATTCCTTTCCTTCTAAGTCCTCTTACGAAGATCTCATTTTCAGATGCTGTCGGTAACAGTTGGGTGAAGTTGGTGGGACCGGCTTGCACTGTTGGACAGGTAGATGTTAACCTCTAGAATGAAACAAATTGAGTCTCTTTAGCACAGATACCTGGGTACCTCGACTGGGGTTGTTACATCCGTTCTGTACGGTACTAACAAAGAATATTGTTAAAGGGTTAGTTAGAGTCGGATATGAATAAAAAATAGGTGTGTATGGTAAAAACTGTTTGAATAAGCCTCGTGTGAAGATAATTATTTTTTATTAAAAAGTGACAAAAATATAAGGAAACAGGAACTGTTTTCTGCTTCGATTTGGGTATCCTGTGTGGCTTTTAAATGTAGGGCCCAGACAATTCCCAATTAAACAGACCATATACTAAAAAGTACAAAATGATAAATGCCTGGAGTCATTATTGTGTCCCGAGTGACGGAGAAATTAAGAAAGAAATAAACCCTTCCGTCGATTTTGCAAAAATACAATTCTTAAGTAAAGAGCGAAGGAACTAGTCTAGGAAAACTTGAGGTTGTGTGTTAACTGGTCTTTATTATGTACTACTTACCTGATAAGCCCTATTTATTAATTTTTTTCAACTTTTTGTCTTACTTTTTTGGGTTTGCATATACTTCTGGTAAGTAGGTAACAATGTTATTTTTCATGTCTAGAACAGAAGATCTAAAACTTACGAGTTTGTTGCTCTCATTAAGCATCCATCATGTAACTTGATTCTAACTATTTCCTTCTTAATTATCTCCTATTTACTGTTTATTGTCAGGAGATAGTAGCGTGGTTACCAATGACTCTAAAGTTAAAATTAATTGTCGATCTGGTATTCGTTAACCTTTAAATTAACAAACAGTTAAATTCAAGCCCAATCAATACAATACTTTAATTTGCGCAATTATTTTTCCTCAAAAAGGTGCTAACGAGATGGAAATCAGCCACCCCGTTCAGCGAATGCTTTTTCGCCTCAAAATTTAGGAACTTAAGACTTTTCAGGTTTTTGTCCATGGAATAGGTCCAGCGATTTCAGTTTGATCCCTTAATAAGTCAACAAGGTTTTATTTCTATTGCAAAAGTAAAATCCACATATTACCATATTTTTTCGTTTCTTTCCCCAAAAATGAAATTTTATTCTAACAATTCAACGGCAAAATGATTGATTGATCGAACTCAAGAGGCCATTACTCGTGGCTCTTGATTTTCACTTAAATTAACGCAACAATGCCTATATGGTGATGACTTCCATCAAGACAAGCTATAAAAGGAAACTGACATACACAAAAAAATAAGTTACAGGTGCTCTTTTGAACTATTATTCCTAAACAAGCAGTTTTGGTGGATCCTGATGAAAGCCTAAATTTTTCTTTTTCATATTAGCTCTGGCAGCACGTGCCATGTGTTTCATCTTCTCGATAATTCGCATACAGCATTAACGCCACAAAAAAGTTGCGTTAATATTTTTTAGGTTATGTGATTTAGGGGTTCGAAATTTTTTGCCATTTAACTGAGACTTCAAAAATATGTCAAGCAAATAAAATACCACCCTTAGGCGTCCATCACACACGTATCCTTACTTCCTATGTGCTATTCATGAGAAGACGGCCTGGATTATTTCACCTCAGTAAACTGACCTTACGAGTGAAATTGTATTATAAAACAATATAAGGGAACTACTACTAAGACGATTAGACAGAGATTCTAACGACTACAAGATCCCAAAAAATGACACATGGCCTCAGTACAAGTACAAAGTCGTAACCATTGCTGTTCGTGAGTTTCTGCATTCTCAAACGTGAGTCTTCCACAATTCCTCTAGCTTTTAATTCTGTAATCCGTCCCTCTACTCCCAGTTTCTTCTATGTGAATCCAAAAGAGATGGAGGCTAACTCGATAACCTCGCGGTTTTCTTAGCCTCCATGCACGGAGTCTGGAACACTGTTACCTTTAATTTTTTACATATGTATCTTTTCCTGTTTTTTTTTTTTTTATGTTAAAACAATTGGTTCATGCTTTTAGCTGTGCACTTTTGAGTTATGGAACACGTGGGAAGTTTGTGGAGCACTCAAGAAGCTAGAGTTGTCCTGGGCTATTGCCTCGGGCAACTCTTACGTTTCTTTCGTGCTCTCCAAACTTCCCATGTGCTCCATAACTCCGAGGTAGTGCACGCTAAAGAATGAACCAATTGTTAATTACTAGTATGTTTCGTTGCCCCTCTCATGCTTAGTTTTATGGTTGTGCAGTTTAAATTGAGATGTGTTTTAAAACACATTTATTTAATATACATCAGATAACTTTAAAATATCCATTTAGAATTTGAAGATGAAGGATAAGAAAATGCAAGAGAGATTATAGAATCTCTTAGAATATTCCACAATCTACACAATTTTTTTCAATTTTCTGCATCAAATAGTATATATGGATCTATGATGTCAACCTCATCTCGAGATTTCTCAAAGCAAACTAATTTACTCAAATTATTATAAATTTTGCTGAAAATTCGACAACAAACGGTGCCGACGTTTTTGGTAACCAGGCCTTTTTTTCCTTTACATGACGCGGTCTCGCTTCTTTTCTGTCATGTTGCTCGGCGATCTATTTAAAAAACTGCTAAGAACTACACAAAAACATATTTTTGTCGCGTTGTGGCATTGTTTCGGCTCCTCTTTTCTTTTGAATAATGGTGGCAGGGTTGATCAACATTTTTAGCATTTATGGAGAAAATTTCCAATGGTTCATGAATGCAATTTAAATCTTATTAATGTTTGATGAAGCAGTGGTACCCTAGATAGAAATTAGATCCTTGTCACTCTTAGGGTTAAAGAATAAAAAACTGATGCAGGAAATTGTAGATAAAGTTTTAGCGAACGCTTGGAGGAGGTAGTCTGACGATAAATGCCATCTGTTCTCCTGGTCTAGTGTTATGATTTAGCTCTTTTTTGTGTTCTTCAGGGCATATTTGCCGTTTTCGCTTGCCACCGGACTGCGCAGACATATCTGCATGAGTGCGGCTAGAAGAGCTGCTGTGAAATATGTGGAACCTCCATTTCAACATTTTGTGGTGGAATGCTGCACGAACTTCACTGTTTCTCAGCACATGCAAGAGGAAAATGAGCATACCCTGAAAAAGACACGTGATTGATTAGTTCCATCATTGAATTAGAATTTCTCGCATCATATAGCTTTTGATTTTATTCCCTCTTGATCAAAATCGAATAAGATTAAGAGACTGTCTTCCTCACAAAAGTCCTTTTGATCCAAGTGGACAAACGCGGTGTGAAACTTAATAAGTGGTTCATCTTACTAGGCCTTTGGACTGCATGGGGTCAAGCGCGCCAGGCATTGGACCAAAGCGTTTGCAACTTATAGACCTACGTACATGTAGTTGGTACAGACCTGTGAGGAGTTAAGTATTGTAAAAATATACTGGAACTCCAATCCTGCGTCTGTGACAGCCAAAAGACCAAATATCCAAGTTAAACCCAGTAGAGGGCTTAAGATGATAAACGACTTCAGAGTTTTTCTAAAGGCGAATAAAACGCAAAACTGCTTTCAAATTACAATTTTCTTTTGGAGCTATACTGTGCAATACACATTTCGCATGTAAAATTATTTTTTCTGCAATAAAATGAAATCGTTCGAACTATCTGTTAATTATAAGTGAATAATCGAGAAGATTCTCTCACTTGTCGAATAACGCAGAAAGGTTCAAAGGTTCAAGAAAAAACCCAAAACAATTAATATGACTTCATCCAGTTTAAGACTTCAATAAAAAAAAAAACAACACAAACCTTCGAGTTGATTAATTAATTTTAAGATTTAAATAAATAAGAGGCTGTAACAGCGTTATTTCAAAATTCGGATATGACCATAGTGTTTCATTCATTTTAGTAAACGGCAAAGCATATTTCGAGGAAAAATTATCATTCGGTGACATTTTCCTCTGAGACTTGACGTAATTTACGCGATTTCAAGAATCCTTTACTTTAGTTTCCATGCTACCGCAGGCACTAGAAGACATACCTCAAGATCTTCATTTTAGAGGGATTAGGTTCATGGAGATTCCTGATTTCTCGTAACACCGCCATGACTATCCCAAGGTTGATCTTAAAGAAAGAAAAAGCAAAAAAAAGGCTCCAATCACTTGTCTATGGGGAAATCATATAAATAAGTCACTTAGTCGGTCAGCCAGCCAGCCATCCAGTCAGTCAGTCATTCAGTCAGCCAGCCAGTAAATCAGTCAGTCATAATATGTTTCAACCACCATTCATTCAGTCATCTTTTCATTCTCTCGTTCATTCATTCATGTATTTATTCTTCTTGTTTGTCATTTCCAGCCATTAGTTAAGATTGCAATAAAAGCAGAGAGAAGAGGACTTACAACTGTCACAAGCAACACAGGGACGATGAAGGCCCAGCTCAAGGGCTTGTGGAAGGACAACCAGCAGCTGAAAGTAAGTTCAGATGACGGATCTGTTTCTAAACAGTTTATATGACGGTGTCTAATGAAATTAATAAGTTATAATGATGAATAAAGCGCTGTGTACTTACAAGTTTTCATTTGTGTAAGTATCAAGTCCTTTTTTACCGCCTGAGCCAATTATTAGAGAAATAACTATTGGTAAGATTGGGAAACCTATGAGATAAGAAATGGAATAGCAATATAATTCAATAAAAACACAGCTCAATAATTCCTCGACACGATAACCTCCATAGTTAAAATATAAAAATCAGCTCAACAGGATGAAGTACGACAACAACAGAAGCAACAATAACAACAACAACAAAAATAACAAAAGAATAACAACAATAACGATAACAGCAACAACAACAACAACAACACAAATAACAAAAAAATAACAACAATAACGATAACAGCAACAACAACAACACAAATAACAAAAAATAACAACAATAACGATAACAGCAACAATAACAACAACAACAAAAATAACAAAAAATAACAACAGCAACAATAACAGCAGCATTAACAACAACAGTGAAATTAATATCAAGGACAGCTGTATTATGAAATGACCTGCCGTCCCTGAAGGAATCGATAGACAAGTTCTATTTCACATTCAATATTTAACACACAAAATACAGCCAATCAGAATACAAGAAAGGCTGTGTTTCACCCAACTTTCCTATTGTACTTTGTATTGCTTGTGCTGGCCTCAGCAATCTCTATGAAATAAAATCTGCAACGTTTTCGAGAGTTACGGCCAAGAAATATCCCACTTCTCACTTGTATTTGATTGTGACTCGTTTGATATTCTGTGGAATCTTTAACGATTATTCCACGAGCGTGCGCTGAATATGAGATGATAGATAACCAACGAGGCCCGTAGGGCCAAGATGGCTGGAATCATCTCCTATCCAACAAGCGCAATTGGATAATTGATTTATTAAAAACTCTCCAAAATATAGATAAGTCTTCCCAACTTTATTTTACAAGAATAAACGGAAAGTTAGAATATACAAAAATACTATCGGTTTAACTCGTCTTCATGCGCACGCATAGTGTGATGGCCCATAACCCATGATGGCTAAGGCAATGAAAATATTTGAATCGCATCCACTGATCCAGTTTCTACTAATATTCGGACATCATCGTAATTATTTTCATCACCAGAGCAATGACATCGTAAAGTTTCTTACCCCAGCCAAAGAAATAGAGGTACGGCATGTTCACTGTGTTGAATACCTCTACAATCATTATGTACAAAAAAAATCCCTCTATGAGCATCCACCCAAATGCTGCCAGATAGAAGTAGTGGAGTAAAACAGCCACTAAGATGCACACGGACTGAAATGAGAGATCGAATAAGCTGATAATTTAAATTCTCCAAGGAAAGATCAAGCCAGGAGACTTTGCACCACATCTTACATCAAAAATGGTCCCAGTCTAGTTATCTTCACATGAGAAGTAGTTCGTCTTCTTGAAATAGACAATAGTGAATGACTTCGGAAGTAATGAAAGCGAAACTCGCGAACTTTGCCGGAGGCTTTTCAACGATGTGAAATGAAGAAATTTAGTTCACCTAGAAATTCGGCAGAAAAAATTGTATCGCATTTGTGACATGCATTTTGTCTTGGCGAGTTTGCAAGCGATATTTACTTCTAGCGACAACTCGCCGAAATGTGCTGCAATTCATCCATCGAACAAAACAAACCGCGCGGAATTTCTTCTCTGAGAGATGAGACGACTAAGCTTACAACACATAATATGAAATTGATTGTAAAGAACGACGAATTATGTGACTACAAATGGAACTTTTTTTCGCACCTTATTGCTGGTAGCATCGATTCCGGATAAAAATACTAGCTGAGCAAGAAACAGAGCTGTGGAAAGATTTAGCCTGACTTGGATTCCTTCGGCTTTAATTTTCCTGTTTAAAAGTATTCAAGAAATTAGATAAACATGGAATTTTTACTTGGCAACCGCCTAGAAGTCTATAGCAAACATAACTGAGAAGGAATGGAAGAAAGGTACATAGTGCAGAATATGTTGATAGGTTCTTTCTCTGCTTCTCTTCCATTACTATCAGGGGCGTAGCCAGGATTCTTTAAATAAAGAGGGGGGGGGGGGAGCAGAGGCTGCTCACCAGATTGTTATGACCTTGGCAGGCCAAGATATTGTCATGGCGTTTTCACCACCTGAATATTGTAGGTTGTTTGTTCATATATCCAAATTATTTCGTTACTCCCACCGACGCAGCCCCAAACAGTTTCTTTCGAAACTATCAGCCTTCGCTCAAAAGAAGGCTTACCAGGGGGGGGGGGGGTCACGGGCACCCAGGAGCCCCCTGGCTACCCCCTTGACTATATCAAAGGTGATTAAAGTTAACTACAATAACTATACTGACCTCAACTTTAGAAAAACGAAGATATTTGTCCCTATTTTGGTGGAACGATTCCTAACTAATCTTTTCCTAAAACAAATTGCTCAAACAAGATATTACCGTACAACAAAACCTCGGCGTTACTTTTATATCTAGAAATTTTTTCTCCCTTTTTTTCAGAAACACTCACATAAATGTCACATAGACGAATATGACCAGTGCTTCCCCAACGAGGGATAAGAAGCAACCAACGTAGGTAATAATGAGCAATGCCCTTCTGTGCTCCGGTGGAATGTTACCTTCCTGAGAATCAAAAAGAAAAAAGAAAACAGGTGGAAAATGAGATAAAAATTACAAAGTGGTTGAGAGATTATGACTCAAAAGCTTTGGATTCGTTGGAAATTCTACTAACTCCGCGATTAGCCGTTCCAAAAGTGATGTATTGCTAAATAACGTTCGAAACGTCAGCTTTGAAACTTTTTACGGTGGCCAATTTACATTATCAACTCAGTTGATAAAACCAGAATTACCTTATAATACTACCCTACCGACGCAGCACCACAATTTCTTTAGAAACTAACCCCCTTTGTTCATATCTCTCCACAAATAGCTTGTAAAAAAATGAACTATTCATAGCCCGAGGAAGGGCTAACCCTCGAAACGTCAGCTTTTGTAATCGTTACGGTGGCCAATTTACCATTTCAACTTTGTTGATATATCCAAATTATCCATAGCCCGATCTGATACGAACAGACTTGCCTTTGAAGGAATTATTAAAGTATACTTCCTGGCGAATAAAAACCAGTGTGATAAGAATGACCCAAAGACAAAATTCAGTAGTCACAGAGGTGGAATGGAGCAATAAGCTTAAAAAAAATATCCAAACGTAATCACGATCACTGCAAACAACCTATACAATTAGATGCGTGCGCATAAGCGACGCACATGGCACACGATGAACTTGAAGTCTTGTAGGAAGTTTTATTTTTTTTTAGTTCTCGAGATAGCAATGACTCTTGGATGAAACATTTACAACATCACACCTCAATGTCCTTGTATTGCATTAGAACTGCGAAATTGGTGAGGTGGTTACAACTGCAAACAGTCGAAAGCATGGAAGAATCATTCAGTACAGTGCAGCCATCACTTGACCACGAACCGCCGTTCGTGGAGCTAAAAATGATTTGATAATAAACTATGGATAAGAAAGAAGAAAGACTGAAATAGAAAAATAAAGAAAGAACCTTCCACATATACTAAATGCCCAAAATCTAACTGATGGATTGAATAATTAAATTGACCTACTTGAAATCCTCCATCCAGAAGACGCATTGCCTTTCGACAATTTTTGGATCAATATTCAGCTACCAAAGGAAGCGTAATGACGTTATGGTGAGAAATGACTACTACACTTTCCATCTAATATAAGCCCCATTCAAATGGTCGAAATTCCCTTGCCGATAACTACATTTAAAAACACAATATAATCTATTTTACCTCGTTGTGACTAAAATAAATAATGATTTTATCTTGAATAGTTTCATTCTGAGGAGGGTCAAGTTCAACTCCAACGACATCAGAAATCAGTGTAGAGCTACAAAGATAACAAAACATACTTAAATCTTGTGTGTCTATTAGTATATCACTAGCTAATGACACACGAGTCTATCTTGACATTTCTGAGCTATTTGTACCATTTCCTGTAATTTTTTTCCCCCAGAATCTATTGGAGTTAAAAAAAAAAAAAATAACAAAATGAAATACGTAAATTGAAGCTCCCCCTGAGTGGCTATTCGGCCACAGTGTAGAGTAACTAAGTGGTTAAAAATCCCCACTGGCAGGAGGCAGACCAGTGGGCCATTTACAGAACACAGCCGAGGATTTTAACTAGTGGCAACTGAGAACAAATCCAGTGATTAGCAGGGGGGAGGATTTGAACCCGAGACACAAGTTCTGCACCCTGACCACTCGGGCACGCCGCCTCCTCTAGCTTGCAAACTGAAACCTTAAACTTGAATGGAGCTATCCACAGATTAAGTCCCAGTGAGAGGACTGTTTGTCAGCACGGTATCTCGGCTCCTCCCATTTACGCTCTCCTTACACCTGCTATTGGAGAACGAGAAGTTAAAACAGTAACTAATATCCTTTCGCCTTCCACTTAGAAACGACTCTCTTTAATGGATAATTACTAATTCTTACATGCTGCCGTTATAATTCCAAAGACTGGCTTCATTCCTTGCTTTTCGGTGCAATAGAACTGCAATAACCCTCCCTGAAGGAATGGCGAAAAAATTTAACATATTGATAAAAATTTGCATACTTAATCAAAAGACAACTTGGTTACTTTTTTAACTGCCGGTTAGCTCAATGGATAGAGCGCTGGACTGTTGTGCGGGAGGTCGAGGGTTCGAGCCCTGGCCGGACCAACACTCAGGGTCTTAAAATAATTGAGAAGAATTTACTACTTTTCTATAACATCAAAAAATGGTTAGATATTCTAGTCTTCTCGGATAGGGACGAATAAATGGAGGTCCCGTCTCCTGCAGGGTTGGGGTAGGAGACGTTAATTTCCCACCCACGAGATTACTGTGTGATGGATGTCCTCCCCGGGGGTGGGATGGGTGGGAGGGTGTACTAGCACGAATGGTTCCTATGTTCCGTTGTAGTCCTTCCCCACTGCAAAACTTAATGCAATGAAAACGGACTAAATTAAATTAACTCCAACTGATAATGAATCTTAGCGTTCAGAAGAGACTTCATATACTTACCTGCGTCCTTAAACACTTTGTAGGTGATAATGACTTGGACCATTTTGCTCTCACTGCTGTTGTTATTTATATAAAAACTGATCTCAACATCAGTGGAAACTCCTTTAGGTGCTTTTCTCACTTTAGAAACTATGATATTTCAGTAAAAAAAAAAGAAAATGAAAATGTAGAAATGGAGTCAAACGAACTCTACAAAATGAGCTGTACATCGTTCGCTATAGGACTACAGAAGGCGTGAAGTCATCCAAGATGACAGCCAACTTGACAGCCGCCATCCTAGAACGCCTTTCAAAACAAAGAAAAGAAAAAATTTGAAAGTTAGCATGAAATTTCTTGGAATTTGATCCTAAGTATCCGAATGTTTCGGATAATTTTTCAGAAACACTTTCATCGAATAAACATAAAATCTAGCAGTTTCATTGAGAATGAATTCCTAGTTATTTTCTTGAGGCATACTGTTACCACAGTAACCGACTACACCCAACTCGCCCTTAAAAGAAACATGCAATCCACAATCCTCGTGCTCAAAACATCCACTTTCCTGAATTTTTTCATCGGTAATCAACCAAGTGCGTCATTCAAAAATTTAGAACTTTTATCAATAATAGAGAGATTGAAAGCCAAGTTTAAGTGAAGAGAAAAAGAGAGAAAAATAAATTTTCTAAACAAAACAAGTTAAAAATTTAAATATCTGGCCGGTGCATTGATACTTACCAAGACCAGATTCCATTTCTGGAGTGTAAGTATAATTCCCTTCTCGACAATAAGTTTGACAGCAGTTCAGGAGTGTGTCTTCGATGTGGCAGCTACCCATCGGCATTCCATCATGCTCTTCACAAGACCAGGAGTATTCTAACGCCTGTGGATGCAGCGGGAGACGCATAAACAATTATATAGCTGCTTTTAAATAAAAAAAAAATCATTTGCTATTGTGAGATGGTACTTGCTAAAAGGAAGTACTTTGTTTACATTGAAATGAGAGGTGAGAAGTAATTTTGTACTTGGTTTTGGTTGGAGGGGGGGAGGGTGAGAGTACATTTGTTTCAGGAGTGTTGGGATATATTTTACCTGACTGTCTGAACGAGGTCCTTTGCTTTGCACGCACTTTGAAAGCTGGATTAAAAAGAAAAGAGTGATTTTTTCAGTGAAGTTACGAATTAAAACATCATCTTGGTAACTGTTGGTTAACAAGTACACAGCTAACCGCCTCCTGGCTAGCTCAGTTGATGGAGCGCCGGACTGTTGTGCGGGAGGTCGAGGGTTGAAGCTCCGGCCGGACCAACACTCAGGGTCGTAAAATAATTGAGGAGAATGCGCTACCTTTCTACAGTATCAAGAAATGTATGGATATTCTAGTCTTCACCGGATAAGGACGAATAAACCGTAGGTCCCGTCTCTTGCAGGGTTAGGGGTAGGAGACGTTAATTTCCCACGCACGAGATTACTGTATGGTGGATGTCCTTCCCTGGGATGGGATGGGTGAGTGTAAGATTGGCCCTGAAAAGCCCATGTGGGAGTGGTCAACCAACGTATGTATGTATGTATGTATGTATGTATGTATGTATGTATGTATGTACAAATCGGTAAAACCACCAAATGTGCCATGATGTTGTACTTACCAGATACTGACGGCATTGATCTGAATAATCACGAGACTCAGCATCAGGCGATGAATCATCTGTATGTAAGTGAAATGGATTCTCGGCAATGGGGTATTTAGAGTTTGGTTTTGGAACAACCTACTTTATAATCCCTGAATGAAATTTTTCTTTATTCTCATCCTTTGTCTGCTTTATATTGTACTAACAGAGTAAGGAGAAGTTCTGTCTTAGTCACTTATGGGAGTTAATGGTTAAATCCCAGAACTGAGCAACATGTAACACCAGAATTATCATGAGATTAACGTGAAAAGTGAATCATTAAAGTTTAAGAAAGTTTTGTGAGTCCAAAAATCGACAAAGAACGCCCTAACGTGGTTCGTATGAAAAATTTATCATATGCTTCCTCAGCGGTGGATCTAGGAGCAGGCTTCGAGGGTATTCCTCATCACCTGGCTGACACCAAAATTTTTGTAACGAATGGTGTTATCGCCCTACTAGAAATGAAACATTTAAAATATGCTGTATTGATCTGTTTCTTAGACTATCTGTACCATATAATGTAAAATGAAACTCCTTAGTTTTGTGGCAAAAGTTTGGATCCACCCCTTAGCTAAAATCTGTGGCTCCGCCGTTGTACCTGAAAGCATTTTAGCTGTACTTATTTTATTTCAGTGAGAAACGACCTGAATATTGTTAAATAACAATAAACCTTACCTTCATAGGAAATTAAAAAAGGAAGTTTCCTGCTGCAGTTTATCGACTTCAGCTTCATCATAGACTTACTAATGGCATAACAGCGGTCAAACGGTTGTCTTTTGTCCAAGAGCTCGCGGGGTGCCTGAGCTGAGTTGTTAGGTGGAAGCCCCCAATGGAACGAACCTTCGCTATCGAGTCTCAGAGCAGTCCAGTAATAACTTGAATACGGCTGGGAATTCTTTATGAGTTCTGCTTGTGCCTCGCAGAGTTGCTCTATACTCACAATACTTGCCAAGGCAGCGCCACTTTCTAATGGAGAGTCGTTGAGGGCCGAAATCCACGTAAAATTATATTCAATTGGCTCGTAGCTCACATTAGCGGAGCGAGTTTCTGAAAAGCAATAGAACTTACCCCATAAGCGCGGCCTTTCCAATAGTAATATTTATGATCTGTGCAAAATAAAGTTGTTATACGTGGATAAAACTGCAGCCGGTTAGGGGGATTTCACCATTTTGTGACCATGCTAGATTTTGAAGATAAAAAAGCATCATACTCGTTTGTAGATTGATACGACACGACAGATTGTAGCAAAATCGCTGACTACATTTGTAACTCTGTCGTTGAAGAACTGCGAAATCAATTCAATCCACATGACAATCATTAGAATGGCAGATCGTCAGTTCGCAGAGATCTATAAGCCCTGTTAAATTTTGCGTAAATTTATGCAAAATGATGGATTTATTGTGGATTGCGTTTGTAGAAATCTAATAACACTGTACCCTAAGATCCCCTACGTACTGTAGAATTAATGTAATGCACGTACTAATGCATCAAAAGTAGACCTTGTGCAATTCTTTAATTAAGCATTTATTAATTTATATCAAATTCGAGATTTATCTTAACAGAAGAGCCCACAAATGTAAGACATGCTTCACATGATATATCTTTCCCGATCTAATACCGCCTGTGACACTATAATATAATAGGAAACATAATTGGCCTGATGTCATATCGTGTAGATATAGGCATGGCGGTTATCTCCTGCAGACACTGCATGTAATTCTACATATATAAATAGCCTTTTTATCGGTTTTTTATTTATTTTTTTATTTTTCTAGGAGCCCATCCTCAAACTACATAAAAGAAATAGTTCTTTCCTTTGAAATTGGGCGGAAGAAACTAGCATATTTTGAAAAAGTAACTCCAACTTTTGACCACAAACAGTCAATTTAAAGTTCCTTTTTGAATAAATAAAGAGAAACATCGATTTAATGTTCCGGTGTTTGTGATTATTACCGTTCAAAACAGAAAATGCGAGACAAAATGCACTAGATTTGGATTAAGGATTATAAATTGGAGCGGGTCCTTAACTAATGGGATTTCACTGGAGTTCAAATAGCATGAGATAAGATAACGAAAGTAGATCTGAATCAGAGCGGCGAAATACAGCTTGAGGATGATGTTGATGACGTCAAACTTCTGGAGCTACGAGGAGAGCTTTGGTTGTACGATCACTGCCGACGATAATGATTTTAGATTTGAACGGATCAAGTTTAAAGGTACTTGATATTTCCTGAATGACAAATACTAGCTTTAAAGGACCGACCGTGTCAAAACAAATAGTTCACAAGGGGGTTATATGTTACAATCAAAATCGTGAAGGTGTAGTCTGATCGTCCGGGTGAGTGTAGTCCTTAGAAGGACTGTTGTCGGTGGTAGTGACTGACGTTTCGACAACCTGTGCGGAAGTCATCATCAGAGTCAAGTGAATGATTGTTGTCTGTAGAATGTTCTTATTCCAGTTCGTGTGAAATGATCGGTTGGTTTTGCCGTGATGTTATTGGCTGTAAGACTTAAGTGACGTAAGTCGGTCGTGATTGGTCTGTTTGGATCTGTCGGTAAAGTTAGGTCGTTCTTTTTCGGTCGTTTGTGATTTTTATGTCTTGAATTAGTCGTTTGTATGGAGCGGGTAGCAGTTGACATCTGTTTAAGGGAGTCTGTTCTAAGTTAGTAAACCAGCTTTCCAGAGTCATTCGTTGAAAATAGTCAGTGCTGTAGGTTAGGCATTGCGCAGAGTCCCAGTCAATGTTTTGGTTGGTAAGTCGATGTTGTTCAGCAATGTGATTGCTGACATTACCTTTCCTCGTCGCCCGTCTGTGTTCAGTAAGTCTTGTTGTGAGGTTTCTGCCAGTCTCACCGATGTAGGAGGCTTGGCAGTCGGAACAATTGATCTTATAAATCGTTCCCTGTCTGTTCCTTTGTGATACAGAACATCGAGGAACGCGCTCTTTCGACTTGCCAACAAACGATACCGCTTTGGTTACGTGACGTTGACGACACATTCACTGCCGTTCGACACGACGAAATTGACGCATTTCACCACCACTTTAACGAACAAAGCACAGACATACAGTTTACCAGAGAAGTCGAAGAAAATGGCAAACTTCCTTTTCTAGACTGCCTGGTAAGCCACAACGACAACTCATTACGGACGACAGTTTACAGGAAACCGACACACGCCGACAGATCACTAGACGAGTCATCCTACAACCCTAAATCACACAAAGCCCCAACTATCAGAACTCTAACACGACGCGCACAACTAGTATGCGACTCGACAGACAGCTTATCCGACGAGAACAAATACTTTCACCGTGTTTTTACGAAGAACAACTACAACAACGACTTCATCCGACGAAACACTCACCGACCCACTACCACTACCGAAACACACGACACCGCAACCCCTACGACTACAGCAACCATACCGTACCTAATAGGCATGTCTGAAAACATCTCGCGCATTTTACTACCCTTCAATATCCGCGTCGCCCACAAACCCATCACCACACTACGTCAGTTACTAACCAACGTTAAAGACAAAGACGAACCGAGGAGCAGACAGAGAACGATTTTTAAGATCAATTCTTCCGACTGCCAAGCCTCCTACAGCGGTGAGACTAGCAGAAACCTCACAACAAGACTGACTGAACACAGACGGGCGACGAGGAAAGGTGATGTCAGCAATCACATTGCTGAACAACATCGACTTACCAAAAACAACATTGACTGGGACTCTGCGCGTTGCCTAACCTACAGCACTGTCTATTTTCACTGAACGACTGACTCTGGAAAGCTGGTTTACTAACTTAGAACAGACTCCCCTAAACAGATGTCAACTGCTACCCGCTCCATACAAACGACTCGTTCACGACATAAACATCACAAACGACCGAAAAGGAACGACCTAACTTTACCGACAGATCGAAACAGACCAATCACGACCGACTTACGTCACTTGAGTCTTACAGCCTATAACATCACGGCAAAACCAACCGCTCATTTCACACGAAGTGGAATAAGAACATTCTACTGACAACAATCACTCACTTGACTCTGATGATGACTTCCGCACAGGTTGTCGAAACGTCAGTCACTACCGCCGACAACAGTCCTTCTCAGGACTACACCCACCCGAACGATCAGACAACACCTTCACATGTTACCCCCGGGTTCAAGCCACTTACTGCATTACAATCAAAATCATTAACCAATGACGAAGACTTACTCTTGATAGCAGGAAAAGCGAAAAAAAATTTAAGGAAAATGGATCCCGCGAAATTATTAACAGAAAAAGAAAATTTCTTTTTGCTGTATTTATACGTAGTCTAAAAAAAATTTCGCGTTCGTTTCACGAAAAGTATGTTTCTTAATTAATTGCACTTTAGTGTTAAATTTTCAATAACCCTAGACCCTCTTCGTTTTTAATTTAACGAGAAAAGCATGGAACAATATTATTAGGATTTTTCTCTTACCCTCAACGAAGTGAACTAGCAAGGCTAGCAACATTTGGAAACGCAACCGACTTGAACCCTTTCCTGTTTGATTCATCTTCTATCCGTCGGTTGAACTAAAGAGGAAACTGGTTTTATTTAAACGTATCCATAAATTAAACTCCATCCTGTGAAAAATCCATTAGCTTAACTGGGCCACTACACGTCGCGTAAAGTCTCGACTTCGATCGATCCTGCTGACATCTACGGGTCGATTTTCAGGCAGTTTTATATCTCTAACAGACTTGAAGATGTAATGCATAACTTGTGATAATTGTTCTCAGGAGTGAAACATTTTAGACTTTATTTTAAAAATGAGTAATATATTCACAGCCTTAATATTGTCCTCACTCATGTTGCTTTCCGGGTGGCAAATTATGGGTTTTAACATTCATTTTGAAATAAATGTATAGTCATACGTTTATATGAAATGCACTTACCTCATTGAATCGATATTCGTTGACTGAACGTCGAAGCCTTGAAACAGTTTTGGTAAGGGCTCAGCCAACTCCTCCAGGTGTAATTCTAGCTTGTAAATGAAATAAATTTTATTCCTCGCCAATCAATATTATGTATTCGATTCCGTGACTCAAGCGTGCTATTTTAACTTTAATTGGGTTTCCTAATTACTGTGTTTTCTCTTTTCTTACTAATATATTATAAGGATTAAAATGCCTACTTCCATTTTATTTTAAAGTATAAAAAATTGTTGGAAGGATACAATATTTTAAGGACTCAAATGTCAAAAATATTTAAAATGTTTCCGTTATCGACACAATTGTAGAATAAATGTAAAAGTGCTATAATTAATAATGACTATATTTGTATTCACAGTCATAACTACAGTCGCATGTTAAACAGTCGATTTAATTAAATTTTTCAAAGAAAAACGACAGCAAGTCGGCCCAAATTTTGAACGATCGCGAAACTCAAAATGTCTCCTTGAAATCTACCTAAATTTCGAATGAAATATTCTTGTACAAGATATAAATATATAAATATATAAATATATATATATAAATATATATATATATATATATATATATATATATATATACATACATACGTATACCTACATATATAATTATATAGAAACGTGAAAAACCTTATCCTCGAATCGGAGAGTGCTCTACAATCATGTAGTTTTGTAATCAATTGTATCGGAAAATAAAAATGAAAACTTCGCACTACAGAACTGTTTCAAAAGGGGCTGGTAGTCCTCTCTCGTCAGGTGCATCTGACTACATATGCATACATACATAGGTGGGGCATACTTTTTAAAGCTCTCCTGGATCGTCAGCCTTTCTTCTCGAAGGTCCTTAAATGAATTGTCTCAGAGCATCGTATCACACAGATCAAAGGCTTTTTACGAAAAGCTGCCTTACAGCTATTTACAAAGCTGAACCAGACGAAAATTTAATTGATGTATGTTGTGACGCCGCAGCTCACCTGCTCGCGTTTCCATTTAGAGCTGATTCATATCTCTATAAGCTCTTTTATGCGAGCAACCTGTGCATCAATGGCTCCTACGTACACTGGCTATTTTTTGGCATTATTATGCTAATCAACATATCCTAAGGCGAAACCTTCTGGTCCGACTTGTTCAGGATATTTCGCCGAGCAAGTACAAGGAAAAGGTATTCATAAGATATCCCCGGCCGGGACATTGTGTTGTGTTCTTAGGCAAGACACTTTACTCTCACAGTGCCTCTCTTCACCCAGGTGTATAAATGGGTACCGGCGATTTGATGCTGGGGGTAACCCTGCGATAGACTGGCATGGCATCCTGGGGGGAGTAGAAATACTCCTAGTCGCTTCATGCTACTGAAACCGGAGTTAAGCACCGGCCTAATGGGCCACTAGGCTCGTAAACAGACTTCACCTTTACCTTTTAAGATATCTGTTTACATGTTGTGCCATATAACACATGCTAAGCAAGCTCCAATGCAGTGTTTAGGTAGCTACCAAACGGTTTGCCTGTTGAAAAAAAAGATTATTATGGAAATATTGGATAATAAGGAATAGGAGGAACAAAAAATATAAAAGGTTTGCAAACGCATCCTTGAACCAAGAGAATATTTGGTTCGTAATCATCTTCATGTTCGTATGCCGCCGATTCACTCATCAAAATTGTGCGCCATTTCGCAATCTGGTGTCAATATAATTCTTACTCTATTGTGTGAATTGAAAAAACAGCCATTCACATACTGGTTTCTCGTTAATATTGCGAGTTCATGTTCAGAGCAACACAGTCCGGTTTATCTTGAATATTTCAATACGGTGCGATTATAATTCTTGACTTAAACACCCACCTTCCTGGAGCAGTAACTCGTTTAAAATACGAGCACGTGTAAGCAACATAAATTAATCAAATCAATTACAAAAAGCGAAATATAAGAAACTATTAATCATAATGAAAAATGAAATAAAACAAAGATTCAAAAGAATAGCTTTCATAAGCTTTCAAAACATCACACAAAAAACTAAAAATTTGAGGGAAACTACAAACACATCCGTCTTTTTGATCATGAAAAAGAGTTTTAATCTTTCAGTGGATTCAGCAGAAATTCAACCGGACGACAACAAATTTTGAAGGAATGGAAACTCACGCCCTAGTAGACTTTTAACTCACACGCAAGCTAAACACGTGCTGTTTTAATCGATCGGTGAAATCATGATTACTGCTCAAGAAAATTAAGGCATGGCTCACAACCCTGAAATAGCCGTATTTTTATAATTCTACCGTAACTATTCCAAAGTTTAACGAATTTCAATAAAATTTGAGCAGGCGAATCCTTGAACGAAAAGGAAGAAAATAGTGCTATTTTCACGTGATAATGTCACGTGACCGAGCGATAAGAAATTCTGAAGTACGTCAAAATACCTCACATTTACGTGGCGAAATGGCACCACTTTTTCGTGTGCTTACCCTTAACCCAAATTCAGACATTAAATAGGAAAGGTTTGAACTAAAATGCTGGGCCCGGACCTTAGCAGAATAAAACGTTTGAAAAAAGTTATTTAGGCTTACATTTCGAGTACAGTTTATACGAGCATACACTGGATCTTTTTTGTAGGTTAGACCGATAATTTCAACAAAGTCCGAGCATAGATATGAAGGGCAGGTTTGTCTCCACCCTTCAAGAGTAAACAGTTTGTTTAAATCACGCGAAAAAGTGGTGCCAAAACGATAAAGTGTTGCTCATCCGCCATTTTCGGCCGCCAGTTTTGAACGCCATCTTGACCGAGAAAGTTCTGAATTTTGATCACTGGGGGCTACTTCTTCGTTGCCACGGTAATAAAACGACCAATCAGAGACCACAAAACAGTCGTAGCTGGCCTGGTTGCTTATGATTAAAATGTCGGACGAAGAGAGTTTCTCAGAAGACTTAGTTTCTTCACTGAAAGTTAACTGTTCCACACTTTTTCACGGATTTTACCACTCTGAAAGCCGAAATAAGGTGCAGCGGATTTTAAGCAATCCTAAAGGCTCATCAAAATATCATCATTTTTGTAGTTAAAGTCATTATCCAAGACACAAATAAGAATAAACGCATTTCCAGAGAAAAAAATAAGATAAATTGTTTTTGTTTACCCAAACTAAAACCGATTTTTCCAAGGCTTTCGAACTCATGTTAACACAAATCCAGCCATTCACGGTAATTTGGCGGTACTTCCGGGTAAGTGCGTTGCATACATAGTTTTTTGGCGCGATTTACTGATATTCATGGGATGCAGCATCTATGTTCGATGTAGTTTCCACTCTGTTTTCTTGGCAAATTTGTATTATTTCGATGTTCTCTTTACGTTTCACTTTCGAGGAAATCGGCGTTTTTCTTCTCTGAATTACTCATTTGGAGTCTACAACCTATAAACGGCAGAATATTTTGGATGTGGATTTGTGCGTATTGCTGTTAGGCAGAGCTTTTTAAAACCAAATGGCAAGATTGAATATAATGAAGAACTATGTTGGAAAAGGTATCTAAGTCAGTTCCAAGGTCCTCACAGTGATCGATTTGCAGTAGCAGAAAAGAAATACTTTCACAAGCGCTCAAGGGCCTTTCCCTTCACTTTAAGAGGTGGAAAACAAAGGATAAAAGCCAGTACATTGAGCACTTTAGCCAACAGAACTGGGAAAGTCTTCCTGAGCTCGAGAAAAAACAGCATGAACGAATGAACTGTCAAGGTGGTGCTGTACACCACTATTCTTTTCAGTCTTTATTTCCATCATGGGGAAAAAATAATTCTTTTAATTTACAGCAAGCCATAAAAAAAAAAAACGCAGAATCATGTTTAAAGGCCTTCAAATGCTGCAAATGTGAAACCCACATTAAAGGCTATTAAACAAGCAGCAACCAAAATCTATGAAGACACCAATGGTCCATTTCAAGAAATTTTTGGCATGTCCTTCGCAAAAGCACAGACAAAGACTCCTGGGCTGTGTTTAAAAGAAAAATAATCTCAAGCTGAACTACGGAAACAACGAAGGGAAAAATTGAGGACTGAGAAGAAGTAAATAGAGGAACAATGGTCAAACCGGGACTGTGACACCATGCTGGCCACACGGCAGACGTACAGGCAGCGACAGGAACAGCGTCTTGCTCTATTCTTTGAAACACCAGAGGATGCAGAGAATAGATGTGCCAAATGGAAAAGCTTAGAAGACCAGGGCCTCCTTAAAAGAAAGCGTCACTCGCCAAAGCCAGAAGATCTGCAGTTTGACAAGGATGGGCTTCTGCAAGAAGTTAAAAAAATGAAGGATGGAGAGAGGGTTAGCATTATATTTTAACTGGTATTTATTGTAAGTTTACTTTGCTAGAATGGATTCAAGTTATGTATTAGCAGAGCTCAACAAGACAAGCAACAGAAAATTAATTAATTCGATTATTCATTTAATAAATTATAACATACACTTAAGGACTCTTAATAGTCTCACCATTCTATATGACCATATCATATATTTAAAAAAATGGACTAAGCATTTAAATCAGTGGACCAATTCAATGCAGTATACATTTACAACAAGAAGTTGATTTTTGTCCATAAACTTATCTAATCCCTAGATCTGTTTTTTCCTGTAAAGATAAACTACTCTGAACTTGCCCGCCAATATGGAGTGATGCAGCAAACAAAGTTGGGGAACATGGTTGTGAAAGAGTTCTTAGAAACCAACAATGTACAACTCTCCAGATTGAAACAGTTTCGGGAAAAAACTCCTGCTGCCAGACGGAGGCTGAACAAAATGCAGGGTGGAGAGATATCAGTGCCACTACCAAGCACAAATGATCAAATAAGGGAAACATTAAGGGCAGGAAGTGTTTTGTAACGTTTGGGGCATCAATTTTATCCATGAAAATAACTAGCATAATGGCTTTTCTATATATAGTTTAAACCTGATTTGAATCAAGAATATTATATTTAGTGAACAATTGCCTTTTCTAATATTATCACCCCCATTGCAAGCTCAGTCCTTGTTGATTATGGAAAGATATTAAGTACATATTGGGATGATTGTCAATTCTAATCATTGATTTCCCTCGTACATCTGTAGGTTTTGCAATATACAACCCTTTATAACAACTCAATCATAAAAAAATCCCTGCACTATTATTTGGAAAAATATGGCATTGCATGGAAACCAAGCTGGTTACAGATTAGCCATGCCAAAGGCTTATATACAGCTGTTAAGAAAGTCAATGAATGAAGAATATATTACATAATTATCTTACATATTTCACTTTATTTGCAGAGTAAAATTGAAAGTGGAGAGTATATTCTTGGGGAAATGATTGTACCCCAAACATACAAGAAAGTTGTCCTTGATAAAGACAGGACTATCAAGACAGAACTGTTCACAGTATCAGGTCGAAAAATACTGCTGTCAGACATCCGAGACAGAACACTCAAGCAACATGAAAAGTTAGGACTCATGCATGCCCGAACCGATGAAGATTATGCTGCTATGACCAAAGAACAAGTTAAAATAAGGATTGCACAACTAAATGAACGTACTAATTGCCCTGAAACTGCAACTTTGGATGACTTGAAAAACTATTTGAAACGTGTTGAGAGGACAAGACATCTTATGGTCTGGGCAGACAACTCGACCCTTTTAAACCATGGGTATCTGTTATTGACTGTGAATGCTGTGTACGACGAGGCACTTTACTTCACAAATAAAGAAATGGAAGACCAAGGAAAAGGAAATGTTGATGTACAGTCGCTTGTAGAACGGCCACAAGTTTACATCCTGGCAAGATGTGGATCAGCAGAAGCTGAACAAATAGCATAATTATATAAATACCAGGAAGGCATGTTTGGAAGGCCTGAAAAAGAAAGTGGTGACATTAAATGGAGTTCAAATCACAGATATCATGAGACTTTTTCATGGTGATGGACCACAGCAGGAATTTGAGAGTGGTGAACAGAAGGGTGGAAATGCTGGTTGTTCGGGCTGCAGTGGTGATGCTAAAAAGTACAAGTCTTTAACTGTTTCACTTTCTAAACCCTTCTTTTCACTGACAGATCGTTTAAGGAAAATTATTCAAGGGCCTGCAGGCAAAAAGAAGAGAAATGGGGGCCTCAAATCCTTCAAAAGTCTATGCTTGGAAGAGTTAAGAGAGGAATGCCAAGCAAGGGGGCTACCTACAGATGGCAAGAAGAAGGATCTTGAAGAGACCTTGAAAGAGGAAATGGGGGGAATTCAAAGGGTGCCAGCAATGATGTTCTTTGATCAGGAAAGGACACTGGAAGAAATCAATTTGGGTATAAATTTGAGTTTTTGCTACATAAAAGAATTGCTACCACAGTGACTAAAAGAATGAAATTTGGAGAAAATCGCTTGGTCTGTTTCACTGCATTTGGTGATGTTTAATTACATGTAGCATTAACATTTAAATGATAAGATCTAGGAAATCAATATTTTTGTTAGTAAATGCAAGGGCACTAAGCAGTACAGATTTATACCCTGACACACTTAAAATGTGTGCAGTAAAACTGTTTCAAGCTCTGCAATAGCACACACTAGACACATGAATTGATGAAAATACACAAACAATTATGAACTAAGTCATGGGTCTTGCAGTCAAATTAAAATGTACAAGTATATACACGAAATGTTAACTTTTATGGTTACTTTACAGGAAGCTATGAAGTCTTACCTACAGAACCTCTTCATGATGTGAAAGAGCAGATCTGTAATGTCCTCACTGAACTTCCAGCCCACTTGGAGAGGGATGAAAGTGATCACTTTCAAAGCATCATCAAGTGCACCTTTGCTGATAAAAAGAAACTCCGTGGCTGTGATTATCGCCTAGCAGCTGTCGTCGTGGCTCAGTATCTGAGAGGTAAGGTCAATTAATACTTAATATTCCTGATCTTAATTAATTCTGCACACAGTTGTGACACTTTGGCTTTGAAAAATTTTATTTCCCCAGTCAGATCTCAAGATTCTACCCGAGCTGTCAGCAAATTTAAACGTTCTCTTACAAAAGCTGACAGCAAATTGTACAGTCATGTAACTAGAAAAAGTGCAGTCTCAACCTCCATAAAATATAAAAATACAATTTTCATAAAATATATTTATAAAGTTTTCTGCATAATTGTTAAGATTGTGTTAATTCTCAACAGTAATTCTGACCTGAGTAGTCATGATGCCTTTTTTAGCTTGCATGTACCATTTATTTATTTATTTATTCATTCATTTAACTTTATTTGTATGTGGGTAAAGCATCAGGACTTAAAGTAAATACTAAAATACCATACATGTCTATAGCACTGATTTCTAAAATAAATCATTCAAACTTTATGATAGAATCGCATAGCTTAAAGTAAACACGCGCTCTGATAGGTCAATACGTCAACCGGAAGAGAGGGTATTTAGCGTAGAATCGCACTAACGCATAAAGCAATATAGCTGACGTGAGTCGCGAGCAAAAATTATTGTTACGAACGTAATTAACGTAAATACAACTAGTGCTACGAAAATATGAACAAATATGAACAAATTTATAGAAAACGAATGTCTTCCAAATTTTCAATTGAAATTGAAATTTTTAGAAAATTGGAGGAAACCACTCACGCCCAAAAGTACGAGAAAACGCATAGCAAAAAATCAAAATGCCAGAGACGAGGGAAGAAAGCCAAATGACAGTTCTCGCCGAGG
>NC_142520.1:50254877-50259877 GCF_964205215.1 Stylophora pistillata | reverse complement strand
CAAATTTAGCAAGAAATAAAACGTGTGGCTTACAAATAGCCTTTGATTTGGTTTTATAGGCTTCCCCTTTTTAACACAGCTCACGTTCTGGTTTGAACTGCGATACGACTTGAGTATAGCCATGATGCGTGCTGAGAGGCGTCGTTAGGTCAGTGCAAGGCAGCAAGGTTACCAAGCAAAACTGCAGTATCTGTTGTCGAAGTTTGAACGAACTTGAAGACGAAACAGTTTTCAAAAAGTTACGTTACCCTTTGGAATGTATAAACGTGATTAGTTACTGTTATAGTTTAACTCCTACTTTTTAAAGGCAGAGATGAAATTATTTGGACTCTGAAGCCTTCTTTTCCTTTGATTACTACGATACGTTTTGATGTAATAAGTATCGTCGTCAGTCATGGGTTTGCAGGATGACAATGATGTTTGCACATCAAAACTTGTTTTACAATTTAAAGCGATAGGCGTTTTTCTCAAATATTTGATTTATTTGCCGCACTCTTTCATAGGCAATGGTATTAATATCTTGAAATCTGTCGAGGGGTTCCTCAGTTCCCGCGCAAGCTCTCCCTGGTCCTCCACTGGCACAGATGGACATGTTTCCCTTGTGAATTGCTGTTTGTACATTGTGAAGATGTGCTTCTTCACCACAAACGAAAAGCAAATAAGCACACCTGTCAAAAGGGAATAAAACGAAGATGATAAATATAGAAACGAAGTACCAAAGTTTGATATAAAATTGAATACCAAGGTTATCAATGGTCAATCAGATCTAGGTAATGCCTGTGCAGGGTGATGGAGCGATATAGATAGATAGATAGACTGGTTTTATTATTAAAATAACATCGAAGTAAAATACTGAATTGCGCAATTTTTACAAGCTACTACAGTACATATATAATATATGATGACTTAAAGTTCTATTAAAAGTTCTATTACATCTCAACTTGGGTTGGTTACAGCCGCACCCTTCACGAAAAACGAATTAGCAAAACGCTTTTTCTTGGCTGCTGGTACATTGTACGTTCTTTGGCGCCTTAAATTATAATAAGGGCTATGGGCCTCAGGAATTAAGTAATGTAGTTTACTGTTCTGATTCTCGCTGATTCATCTAAATAACGACTTTGTGATGTCTTCGTGATGTTCCCTGATAGAAGTCAAACAGGCGCGCTCTAACGCTTCCCCTTACGGCATTCTAGGAAAAATACACGCCAGAGCTCGTTTCTGAACTCTTTCTAACTCTGACTGTAAGTGCTGAGGTAGAGAATAATGGAACACAGGGCAAGCGTAGTCAAGGGAGGATCTAATACATGCGAAGTAGTAGGCAACAAGATCTTCGGCTGGAAAACGCGCACGTTTAAGTTGAACAAGGAAATAAATTTTCCAAGCTGCTTTCTTAACTAAACTATCTACATGATCATTCCATGTTAGTGTTTTGTTGATGGTAAGGCCAAGAAGCTTGCTAGAAGTAGTTGCTTGGATCTGAATCCCATCAACTATAACTGGGTCGAAATGTTCCGTATAAGGTACTTTTGGATCTCCTGTACACGTTGGAGGGGTTATGTCAGGTACCATGGCTTCTTCGGAACACGGTGGAGGGGTTATATCTGGATATCAGATACCATAGATCCCCTGGGGACTACAATGGGAGAATGAACAAGGGCTCCAAGTCTGAAAGAGGGTCCCTGACATGTTCAGTACTTATGACCATGTCCCTAGGTGTCACAAGGATCCAATAGCACCTCGAAGGAAGCAAATAAACTTCTTGCACAGGAATGTGCGAATCACTTAGTCAAGATAGTTTAAGGTTCGCATCTGGTCTTGTTGAGAGAAAATCCCCGACCAACCATCACACACCAGAGGAGGAAACCGAAACTTGAGCGAACAGATCGACAGAGCTTTTCAGATTTCTCTAGGTGTACTCAAGGAAAGTTCACAAATAGTGAGTAAAATCTCTAAAACTTAGAGAAAACAAGTGAGTGATCGGTCATCTTACCTTGAAAGCTATTGATTATGACGAATGGGTATTCGATGTATGGTGTGGGATAGAAAGGCAACACGAATCTTAGAATCCAGGAGATGCCCATGACAGTCGTCAATTTCAGCACGATCAGGGGAAGGTGTCTTTGATGAGAGGCGGCTATGTGGCTCTTACACAAAGAAATTAGTAATTTAGACATAGCTGAATAACGTGTGCGCATGCCTTAAGTTTTACCGCAGAAAACAGATTTTGAGTTGTTCGCATGGTTGATTTGCTATTCTGTTACTTCGTGGCGTTGTTTTCCTTGCCGCTTCTCTTTTACAGAACAACTTCCAAAGACTTTGTTCACCCCCAAAAAATTGTGGAAAATTAATTTTCTCTTTACAAACTCTGGAAATACGAAAATACCCTTAACGACAACAAAATGCTAGGTTTTAAATGTCAGCCCTTATTATTTTCCGCTAAATTCGCTAAATTTTAGACCTCGCACGCTTGAGCCTGCGTTGTTGACCGCATACACTCTGACATAGCATTTAGTTATTCAGCCCTGTCAGCGATTTACGGTCAAAAGGTAGTATGTTTCCACAGCTTCGCATTACAATACAATATTTCATTTACTCCTGATAACCAACTCCAGACAATGTTAATTTAATGGTTTGTTTTTTATTTCGATGTTGTTTTTCTTTTTGTTTTTATATCTTACATATTTTATATATTTTATATATTTTCTATATTATTAAATTTTTTATATTTCTTACGTGTATATATACATATTTTTACTGTATTTCATTCCATTCACTTGACAATGGCCGAAGCACGGTCGAAACGTCATGTTTTACCGTTGATTTTTATCGTCAAAAGTCTTAAGAAACCCTTGCTTATATGTTTTTGTTTTGTTGTTTTTATTTGTGTTGTGTTTTGTCTCTTGTTATTGCTGTTGTTGTTCTTTGCATTCAAACTTATAAACTTGTACCTGCCCTTGTAGCTTGATGAAGACAGTTGTCCGAATCAAAGCCACGATGTTGACGGAGACCATCACGGAGACAGAAAATTCAACAACGTTGGCGCGGGCCGGAAGTGAAAGCTGACATCCTTCTTCAGAAGCTGCGAGGCAAAAATAGTTTAAAGCTGATAAGAGAAATAAAAGGAGGAAAATGCCACAGGTTCATTTTTCACGCTTGTAAGAACAGACTTGGAACAGTTACTTTTATTGCAGCCCTCGGATGAACAAGCTAACTGACAGCCTCGGCCCCGACCCAGAGGGAGAAGGGGTGGAACTCAGCCTCCCCCTCCCAACTTTTGTCCCATCTTATAATTAGCTGAGCACCTGTTCTCATAGTGCGATTTACAACTGTAGATAAAAATGATGATTAATGTATATCAAGTACGCTGCAAGGGCTCGTGAAACCATCGGAGCATCTGACTATTTTAGAATATTTCTTCGTCTCTAAAATTGGCTTGTACTCATTTCACACCCCGTTTTATCTGCAGAACCACCATGCTAAAAGAGGATTAAGAAAAACTCTATGAGAAGGAGATAGATTATACTTCACTACGCCCTCAATGGCTAATATCTAGCAAATATTCTAAAAATGTGACTTGCAGGTAAATGAACAGCTACCACACTCGCACTCATAGTGAGGAAGAGAGACCCTGGATATAGGGTTGCATTTTTTCAGTGTCGAGCTGAAACCTTCATGTTGCGGGTGTGGTATCTACCTCTGAGGGATGACTTACCATAACGGATTTGTCCAGTGTTAGTCAATTGTAGAGCTACGCAAATTTCCACGAGAATGAAGGGAACTCCCCAACAGATTATACGGTATCGAATGTGGGTTTTCCTGTGTCTGGCAATGACCTCAGAGTTTGAACGGGCTCACATCTGCGACAATAAGCCAGTACTGTTTACTCTGATTAAATTAATATAGTCCAAAATACACTGGCTATTAAAAATCATCACACTTGTAATCATTTGACAGACAGCCTCAATAACAAAATGGATCCATGGTGCTCCAACTAAGTTTATAAGTCATGCCGAGGATCTGTCTGTTACAAATGACTAAATGGCTAAAATGTTTACCACGGTGAATTTGGATGGGAAGCCGGGTCAGCAGGGTTCAAGCCTTAGTCAGGTCAAAGTCTTGTAAAATGAATTCCCCGCCACTAAGGAGTGTAACTAAATGGCAAGGAACTATCAAAGAACCTGAAGAATTGAAAAACTGGTAAGAGGAAGGGGGTGGGGGGGCTAAGGGGAAGCTTATCGCTCGTAGGAGCAGCTGAAGGACACCTACCTGGGCTGGAGAAAGTTTTCTGTGTGTCATAGGCGATTATGGTCATCCATAAAAAAACAGTCAGGATAAAATAATGCAGCAAGATTCCCATCACGGCACAGACTGCTGACGAAACAACGTCCGGGTCTGTTGCAAAGTACACTGACTGCCTGGCTATCATCGTAGATAACAAATGCATCACTCTTTGACCAGGAAAGGTCCTTAGCTCAGCAAACAAGAAATACGCCATAAGCAGGAACAGGAGAGTGATTGTGGTATCCTGTGGACATCCGGGACTATACACAGTGGTCAGGTGACCGAGAGAGTGTGCGTGTATGTGAGAAAGAGCGGGAGTTCGATGGGTGACGGTGTGTTGTTCGAGTTATTGACCTTAGTGGCTTCTAGGAATATTACAGCGATGATTGACAAGGAGAAACCAACATAAGTAACCACAACCAGTGTTAGAGATCGCAGTTCTGGTTTTCCCTTATCTCCACCAGACCTTCTCATACTAGGGATGTACTTAACCGAAATGCTAACGCACAAAATGACTCTTTGGTTCACTACGTTGTAACTACCATTCGGATAAGTCTTTTGGAGAGGGTGAAGTAAAATAGAATCGTTGCTCAAGACTTGGAACTCGTTATGTGAGAAGTGGAGACCCCCCCTGACAATTCGCGGGCGTGTTTGTGTAATTTTTTTTCGGTGACTGAAGGAAAGTCGGAAGTGGCATGCATTTTTATCTGAAAGGATCG
>NC_142520.1:50249877-50252377 GCF_964205215.1 Stylophora pistillata | reverse complement strand
AATTGGAAACATTACATTTTTTTAATCTTCTGCAATGGTTCCGGTTGGAAAACCGTGGCGGCCTCACGGTCATGGTGCTCTAGACATCCTACAGGTGTGTAAGTAAGTAAGTAAGTAAGTAAGTAAAACCTTTATTTAGACACGATAAGTATTGAAGCTGTGCAGCTTGTGGGGTCGTGTATAAAATAAAAAGATACATAAACAATAGTTGTAAAATAGTATAAAATAAGACTTACGTATAAAGATAAGATAATGCTTATATTAATAATTGATAGTATTACCTAACTGATAAAATTATAGACCTCAAAATACTTCCTTTTGGGAGGAGCTATCTTTTACAGAATAAATTAGAGAAGTCAATGTCCCTGACCAAAGGAAGCTTCTTAATTATCCTGGAGAAACTTTTGACACTATGCGCTTTACGGCACTCCATTGGCAGGTAATTCCACAAAACTGAACCTCTATAAGATATGGAATGCTTTTTGATATTCGGTTTAAAAGATGGGATTTCCGATTTAAGACTGTTCCTTAAATTATATGAGGTTCGCGATTTCACAATATTTGCTGTCATACAGGATGGTAAATCATTGTGGTACATCTTATAAGTTACTTTCAGAACAGATTGTTTATAAAACGTTCTTAGGGAGTCCCATTTAGCCCTGGTAAGGACTTCCGCTGGCTGTATATCCTTAGCGAAATTGTAAATGACTCTTGCTGCCCTGCAAAGTAATATTTCCAGTAAATCGAGGTCGTCTTGTCGGTTAGTACCTCCCCATATGGATATGCCGTACGTTACTGCAGGGATTGTAACTTTAAAATACAGGTTTAAGAGATGCTGTTTAGGTAAGAATCTGCTCTTCTTTATAAGGCTTAGTTTATCGGAAAAACTCTTCTTCAGTTCCTTTATATGAGTGGACCAGCCAAGCTTATGATCGATGGTCACACCCAGAAGTCGACTATGTGTAACCCATTCCAAGTTGTTACCTCCGAGGTATGTGGGTGGTAGCGGGCCAGTGAACGATCATGTAAATGAGTGGAGGCGAATTTAAAACGGGGAGAAACCATGTGATGGATTAGCATCCCATCCAGGGGGAAGGGAGAGTACAAATATTTAGTCACTTAGGCTGTATGGGCTACTGGCCTGACGCAGACTTTTTTTTAAATTCTAATACGTGCATCTCCATGAACAGTGCCAGTAAGTGTTTTTTTTTTGGGACCCTCATAGAAAAATTTCGTTTTAAATTGTTTAATGAGTTTGTGGATTTACCATCAATTTTTAATCATCAATATTCTAATTTATTTATTAATTTACTTTTATTTTTTTAAAATTTCTTATTTTTCGGTCATTCCGGGAATTTCGGGTATTCCGGGTATTCCGGGTATTCAAAGTATTCCGGTTCCTCATCCTTCGATTTCGCAAAAATACAATTCTTAATTAAGTAAAAACGCGAAGGAAGTAGTCTAGGAAAACTTGAGGTTGTGTGGTCTCATTAAGTCCCATTTACCTGATAAGCCCTATTCATAAATATTTTTTCAATTTTTTGTCTGTTTCCTTTTTTGGGTTTGCATATGCTTCTGGTAAGTAGGAACTGTTATTTTTCATGTCTAGTATAGAAGATCTAAAACTAACGAGTTTATTGCTCTTATTAAGCATCCACATGTAACTTGATTCCAATTATTTCATCTTTTAATTATCTCCTAGTTATTGTTTATTGTTGGGAGATAGCAGCGCGTTACCAATGACTCTAAAGTTGAAATTAATTGTCGATCTGGTATCCGTTAACCCTTAAATTAACAAAAAGTTGATTTCAAGCGCAATCAATACTTTAATTTGCGCAATTATTTTTCCTCAAAAAAGTGCTAACGAGATGGAAATCAGCCACCCCGTCCAGCGAATGCTTTTCCGCCTCAAAATTGAGGAACTTAAGACTTCTCAGGTTTTTGTACACAGAATAGGTCCAGCGATTTCAGTTTGATCCCTTAATAAGTCAACAAGGTTTTATTTCTATTGCAAAAGTAAAATCCACATATTGCTATATTTTTTTTCGTTTATTTCTCCAAAAATGAAATTTTATTTTGAGAATTCTACGGAAAAATGATTGATAGTTGTACTCAGGAAGCCATTAATCGTGGCTCTTAATTTTCGATAAAATTAAGGCAACAATGTCTATATGGTGATGACTTCCATCAAGGCAAGTTATAAAAAAGAAAACACACAAAAAAAATTAAGTTACAGGTGCTCTTTTGAATCATTATTCCTAAACAAGCAGTTTTGGTGGATCCTGATGAAAGCCTAAATAATTTTTATTTTTCATTTTAGCACTGGCAGCACGTGCCTTGTGTTCCGTCTTTTCAATAGTTCGCATATGCCATTAACGCCACAAAAAAGTTACGTTAAAATTCATTCAAATTGTTTTTTAGGTTAAGTGATTTAGGGGTTCGAAGGTTTTTTTTCCATTTAACTGAGGCTTCAAAAATATGTGGAGCACAAAAAATACCA
>NC_142520.1:50224877-50242377 GCF_964205215.1 Stylophora pistillata | reverse complement strand
CCCTTTTTTTTAGCAACACTCACATAAATGTCACATAAACAAATATGACCAGTACTTCTCCAACGAGGGACAAGGAGCAACCAACGTAGGTAATAATGAGCAATGCCCTTCTGTGCTCCAGTGGGATTTTACTTTCCTGAGAATCAAAAGGAAAGAAGAAAACAAGTGGAAAATGAGATAATAATTACAAAGTGGTTGAGAGATTATGACTTACAAGCTTGGGCTTCGTTGGACATTCTACTAACTCCGTGATTAGCCTCTCCCTAAGTGACGAACGGCTAACGCTCGAAACGTCAGCTTTGAAACTCTTTATCGACTCAGTTGATAAACCCAGAATTACCTTATAATACTACCCTACCGACGTAGCACCACATTTTCTTTAGAAACTAACCCGCTTTACTCATTTCTCTCCATAAATGGTTTGGAAAAAAAATGAAGCATTCATAGCCCGATCTGATACGAGCAGACTTGTCTTTGAAGGAAAGTATACCTCATGGTGTATAAACGCCAGTGTGATAAGAATGAACCAAGGCAAAATTCAGTAGTTACAGACGCAGAATGCAGTAATAAGCTCCGAAAAAAAAAAAGAAAAAAAATCCAGATGCAATCACGAGCACTGCAAACAACCGTATACAAAAGGCCCTTTGCAGCTAGAGGTCACGTGCTTGGCAACACAAAACTGGAGAGCAAGCGCTCCAGTAAACAAACTCTCGTAAGAGGTCAAGCATATCTGGCTTTAGACAATAGTTTTCTGTTCATCACGCTCAATCCTTTTGAACTATCTACGAAAACTGTAAGATATTTACTAAGTATCTCGTTCGGACTCGATTTTTGGATGGAAGGCATGATATTTTTCTCGAAATCGTAAAAAAACACTGTCACTAACAACCCGCTCGACGGCTAAAAAACATGGCGGCTTCGCAAGGTATGTACTTGAAAAAATATACTTTTTTCGATTTTTTTTAGTTATTGGACTTCGAAAGTCTATGAAAATAAAATATTAGATCAAAAATAGCAACCGAGTGGAATTTTACGGCATTTTACGCCCGATTTCTTACGATATCATGAGAGTAATTATGCGTTTGCTGCAGCCTTTTGCTACACAAATGACATATTGTTATGCCTCCGGTGAAAGAGTTAGTAGACCAGGTTCAAGAAATATGCTTCTTGAAGATGAGTTGTTTATGTTTTGTGTGCGACTCAAGCTTGGTTAATTGAGCAGGACTTAGCACATAGGTTTCAGATACACAGATCATCAGTTTGCAGAAAAGTGATCACATGGACTAGATAGATAGATAGATAGTTAGATAGATAGTTTATTTAAATATACCTAGCAGCCTTGCGGCTGAATTGCGTATATTACAATAATGTAATTAAATAAATATATTATATAACGTATACAAGAATATTCAAAATTATAACAATTAAAAAATGTATGAGCTAAAACCTATCTATATTTAAAAGCTATATTTACATTGTCTACATAGGTTTCTAGGAAACGGTCGTTAAATTAACTGTTGTTGTTATATTTAATGGTGGAGGCCATCATGAAGGTGTTTTTAAAACGGTTTGTCCTCCACCGGGGGATTTCGAAACGCCTGTTACGTCTTAAATTGTGCTTTGGATGGTTGGCACAAGGCAACAATTCACGAAGCCCGTGATTATCTTTTCCGATAATGTTGCTAAAGAGATTGCGGACTAATTTTTCGTATTTTTTTCTTGGGAGTCAAGTGATCTGGCCATTAAGGGAAGATGTCAATAGCTATATGCCAGAAGGTTTCAAAAGGCTTTATGCAAACACGCGTGTTACATTAGATTGTACTGAGATTTTTGTGTAAACACCTATTTCACTGCTACTTCAGTCACAGCTTTATTCTGCTTATAAAAGTAATACTACATTAAAAAATACAAACGACTCATTCACGACATAAACATCACAAACGACCGAAAAAGAACAACCTGGCTTTACCGACAGACCGAAACAGACCAATCACGAACGACTTACGTCACTTGAGTCTTACAGCCAATAACATCACGGCAAAACCAACCGATCATTTCACACGAACTGGAATAAGAACATTCTACTGACAACAATCACTCACTTGACTCTGATGATGACTTTCGCACAGGTTGTCGAAACGTCAGTCACTGCCACCGACAACAGTCCTTCTCAGGACTACACTCACCCGGACGATCACACTACACCTTCACATGTTACCCCCGGGTTCAAACCATTTACTGCAAGGTTAAATAGGTATTACCCCTTATGGAGTTATTAGTTTTGTTTCTAGCCTCTACACTTGAGGGATAAGTGATGAGGGAATCACAAGGTGCAGTGGAATTCTAGATTTGTTAGAGGCTGAGGACTCGGTCATGGCTGACAAAAGGTTTGACATTGAAGATTTGCTGAGGGAGAAGGGGGTGGAGCTAAATATCCCTCCGTTTCTAGAAAGTCTGGAACAATTCTCTGCCCAAGATGTTCAGAAAACAAAGACAATAACAAGTTTGAGAATACATGTTGAAAGAGCAATAAGGAGGCTCAAAGGATACCACTTTTTTGATTCTGATGTGCCATCATCTACAATGAAAAAACTATCCACTTTGTCCTTTGCTTCCTGGAAGAACACTGGATCAAAATTAATTCTAGAGTAAAAAACAAATTGTCATCAATGTAACTAAAAAAAAATCACACCATTCCAATCCTGTGAGTCCAAGCTGGCACTGACTCTGGTAGTAATGAATGTCTGTTGTCTTCAGTTTGTACTGGTTAGTGTTCTGGTCCTTAGTTAGATGTCTTACATTGTCAAATGAAGTTTCACCTTCTTTGACAACTTTTATTTCTAATAAGCCAAATGGATTCTGACCATCATTTACTGCACCAAGATCATAAACTTTTCTGTCTGGACTACAACAAAGCCATGCACATTTGGTCATCCTTTGCCTGGCCAGGTAAGCGGTGTAACTTTAATTCAGGATGATATCTAGAATCCCCGTTACACAAGGGAACACAACAAGGTACGAAGATTTCTTCTTAGGGTCTGATGGCTCGTCGGCAGTTTCGAAATCTACAGTGAATTTTAGCATTGCGTTTAGTCTCAATGTAAGACTCGATAATTACTCTCATAATATCGTAAGAAATCGGGCGTAAAATGCCGTAAAATTCCCCTCCATTGCTATTTTCGATCTAATATTTTATTTTCATAGACTTTAGAAGTCCAATAACTGAAAAAAAGCAGAAAAAAGTATATTTTTTGAAGTACATAGCTTGCGAAGCCGCCATGTTTCTTAGCCGTCGAGCGGGTTGTTGGTTACAGTTTTTTCACGATTTCTAGAAAAATATTGTGCTTTCCATCCAAACATCGAGTCCGAACGAGAGACTTAGTAAATATCTTACAGTTTTCGTAGATATTTCAGAAGGATTGAGCGTAATGAACAGAAAACTATTGCCTAAAGCCAGATATGCTTGACCTCTTACGAGAGTTTGTTTACTGGAGCGTTTGCTCTCCAGTTTTGTGTTGCTATGCAGTATCCAAGCACGCCTATTAGGATAGTGCGCGGAAGCGAAGCATATGGCACACGATAAACTTGAATTCTTGCAGGAAGTTTTATTGTTTTTAGTTCCCGAGATGGCAAAGACTATTGAATGAAACATTTACAACATCACACCTCAATATCCTTGTATTGCATTAGAACTGCGAAATTCGTGAGGTGGTTACAACTGCAAACGGTCGATAACGTCGAAGAATCATTCAGTACCGTGCAGCCATCACCTGACCACGAACCGTTGTTCGTCGAGCTAAAATGATTTGATGATAAAATATGGATAAGAAAGAAAGAAATAGAAAAATAAAGAAAGAACCTTCCACATATACTAAATGCCCAAAATCTAACAGATGACTGAATAATTAAATTGACCTACTTGAAATCCTCCTTCCAGAAGACGCATTGCCTTTCGATAATTTTTGAATCATTGTTCAGCTACCAAAGGAAGGGTAATGATGTAATGGTGAGAAATGACAACTGCACTTTCCATCTAATATAAGCCCCATTCAAATGGTCGAAATTCCCTTGCTGATAACTACATTTAAAAACACAATATGGTCTATTTTACCTCGTTGTGACTAAAATAAATGATGATTTTATCTTGAATAGTTTCATTCTGGGGAGGGTCAAGTACAACTCCAACGACATCAGAAATCGTTGTATTGCTACAAAGATAACAAAACATACTTAAATCTTGTGTGCGTATTAGTATATCACGAGCTAATAACACACAAGTCTATCTTAACATTGCTGGGCCATTTCCACCATTTCTTGCAATTTTTCCTCCAGAATCTATTGAAGTTAACTAGCTTGCAAACTGAAAACTTTAAAGTTGAATGGAGCTATCCACAGATTAAGTCCCAGTGAGAGGATTGTTTGCCAGCACGGTATTCTGGCTCCTCCCATTTACGCTCTCCCTTGACTCGCTATTGAACTGAACAAACAATTAAAGCAGTAAATAACTAATTTGCTTTCGCCTTCCACTTAGAAACGACTCTCTTAAGAAATACTTATTAATTCTTACCTACTGCCGTTATAATTCCTAAGACTGGTTTCATTTCGTGCTTTGCGGCACAATAGAACTGCAATAACCCTTCCTGAAGGAATGGGGAAAAATTTAACATATCAATAATAGTTTTCATACTGAAATCAAACCACGACTTTGTAATTTATTTAACTCTAACCGATCATGAATATAAGCATTCAGAACGGACTTCATATACCTACCTGCGTCTTTAAACACTTTGTAGGTAATAATAACCTGGGCCAAGTTGCTCTCACTGCCGTTGTTATTCATATAAAAGCTGATTTCAACATCAGTTGAAACTCCTTTGGGTACTTTCCTCACTTTAGCATCTATGAAATTTCAGTAAAAAAATAAGGAAATAAAAACGTAGAAATAGAGTCAAAAGAACCGTACAAAAGGAGCCGTACATCGATAGCTATAGGACTACAGAAGGCGTAAAGCCATCCAAGATGGCAGCCAACCTTACAGCCACCATCCTGGAACGCCTTTCAAAACAAAGAAAAAGAGAAAGTTTAAAGTTAACATGAACTGTCTTGGAATTTGATATTAATTGTTCGAATGTTTCGGGTAACTTTTTAGAAACATTTTCATCAAATAAACACAAAATCCAGCAGTTTCATTGAAAATGAGTTCCTAGTTCTTTTCTTGGGGTATATGTTACCACAGCAACCGACTACACCCAACTCGCCCTTAAAAGAAACATGCAATCCAAAATCCTCGCGCTTAAAACATCTGCTTTCCTGAATTTTTTCCTTGGTAATCAACCAAGCTTGTCACTCATAAATGCAGATTTTTTTGTTAATAATCATGGAGAGAGATTGAAAGCCAAGTTTAAGTGAAGAGCGAAAGAGAATAAAATAACTTTTCTCCGCAAAACAAGTTAAAAATCTAAATATCTGGCCGGTGCATTGATACTTACCAAGACCAGATTCCATTTCTGGAGTGTAAGTATAATTCCCTTCTCGACAATAAGTTTGACAGCAGTTCAGGAGTGTGTCCTCGATGTGGCAGCTACCGATCGGCATTCTATGATGCTCTTCATAAGCCAAGCAGTATTCTAACGCCTGTAGATGCAGCGGGAGAGGCACAAACAATTATATGGCTGATTTTGAAAAAATAAAATCATTTGCTATTGTGAGATGGTACTTGCTAAAAGGAAGTACTTTGTTTACATTGAAGTGAGAGGTGAGAAGTAATTTTGTACTTGGTTTTGGTTGGAGGGGGGGAGGGTGAGAGTACATTTGTTTCAGGAGTGTTGGGATATATTTTACCTGACTGTCTGAACAAGTTCCTTTGCTTAGCACGCACTTTGAAAGCTGGATTAAAAAGAAAAGAGTGATTTTTTCAGTGAAGTTACGAATTAAAACATCATATTGGTAACTGTTGGTTAACAAGTACACAACTAACCGCCTCCTGGTTAGCTCAATTGGCGGAGCGCCGGACTGTTGTGCGGGAGGTCGAGGGTTCAAGCTCCGGCCGGACCAACACTCAGGGTCGTAAAATAATTGAGGAGAATGTGCTACCTTTCTACAATATCAAGAAATGGATGGATATTCTAGTCTTCACCGGATAAGGACGAATAAACCGTAGGTCCCGTCTCTTGCAGGGTTAGGGGTAGGAGACGTTAATTTCCCACGCACGAGATTACTGTATGGTGGATGTCCTTCCCTGGGATGGGATGGGTGAGTGTAAGATAGACCCTGAAAAGCCCATGTGGGAGTGGTCAACCAACGTATGTATGTATGTATGCATGCATGTATGTATGTATGTATGTATGTATGTATATATGTATGTATGTACAAATCGGTAAAACCACCAAATGTGCCATGATGTTGTACTTACCAGATACTGGTAGGTACAACCAAGCGCTCGGTCCGTACTGTCAAGACCTCGGGCCGATATTCTCCCAGTACGGCCCTCGCGCTTGGTTAATAAGATATATGTACTTACCAGATACTGACGGCATTGATCTGAATAATCACGAGAATCATCATGAGGCAGAGGTGAATCATCTGTATCTAAGTAAAATGAATTCTCGGCAATGGGGTATTTAGAGTTTGGTTTTGGAACAACCTATTTTATAATCCTAGAATGAAATTTTTCTTTATTCTCATCCTTTGTCTGCTTTAGATTGTACTAACAGAGTAAGGAGAAGTTCTGTCTTAGTCACTCCTGGGAGTTAAATGGTTAAATCTCAGAACTGAGCAACATGTAACACCAGAATTATCATGAGATTAACGTGAAAAGTGAATCATTAAAGTTTAAGAAAGTTTTGTGAGTCCAAAAATCGACAAAGAACGCCCTAACGTGGTTCGTATGAAAAATTTATCATATGCTTCCTCAGCGGTGGATCTAGGAGCAGGCTTCGAGGGTATTCCTCATCACCTGGCTGACACCAAAATTTTTGTAACAAATGGTGTTATCGCACTAATAGAAATGAAACATTTAAAATATGCTGTATTGATCTGTTTCTTAGACTATCTGTACCATATAATGTAAAATGAAACTCCTTAGTTTTGTGGCAAAAGTTTGGATTTCCCCCCCCCCCCCCCCTTAGCTAAAATCTGTGGCTCCGCCCTTGTACCTGAAAGCATTTTAGTTGTACTTATTTTATTTCAGTGAGAAACGACCTGAATATTGTTAAATAACAATAAACCTTACCTTCATAGGAAGTTAAATAAGGAAGTTTCCTGCTGCAGTTTATCGACTTCAGCTTCATCATAGACTTACTAATGGCATAACAGCGGTCAGACGGTTGTGCTCTGTCCAGGAGCTCGGGGGGTACCTGGGCTGAGTTGTTAGGTGGAAGCCCCCATTGGAACGAACCCCGGCTATTGAGTCTCAGAGCAGTCCAGAAATAATTTGAATACGGCTGGGAATTCTTTATGAGTTCTGCTTGTGCCTCGCAGAGTTGCTCTATACTCACAATACTTGCCAAGGGAGCGCCACTTTCTAATAGAGAGTTGTTGAGGGCCGAAATCCACATAAAATTATGTTCAATTGGCTCGTAGCTCACATTAGCGGAGCGAGTTTCTGAAAAGCAATAGAACTTTCCTCATAAGCGCGGCCTTTCCAATAGTAATATTTATGATCTGTGCAAAATAAAGTTGTTATACGTGGATAAAACTGCATCCGATTAGGGGGATTTCACCATTTTGTGACCATGCTAGATTTTGAAGATAAAAAAGCATCATACTCGTTTGTAGATTGATACGACACGACAGATTGTAGCAAAATCGCTGACTACACTTGTAACTCTGTCGTTGAAGAACTGCGAAATCAATTCAATCCACATGACAATCATTAGAATGGCAGATCGTCAGTTCGCAGAGATCTATAAGCCCTGTTAAATTTTGCGTAAATTTATGCAAAATGATGGATTTATTGTGGATTGCGTTTGTAGAAATCTAATAACAGTGTACCCTAAGATCCCCTAGGTACTGTAGAATTAATATAATGCACGTACTAATGCATCAAAAAGTAGACCTTGTGCAATTCTTTAATTAAGCATCTATTAATTGATATCAAATTCGAGATTTATCTTAACAGAAGAGCCCACAAATGTAAGAAAAAAAATCGACAAAGAACACCCTAACGTGGTTCGTATGAAAAACTTATCATGTGCTTCGTAAATAAAATGATGACTCCATGCTAGAGAAAGCATTTCTCGAGCTTCCTTTAAACTGGACATCGTCAAGATCGAGAGCACGCCAAGGATGTGTTTACATTTTCACGGTCGACCGACAACGTCTGAAAATTAGCGTAATTGTTTTGCTTAACGCAGTCATGTCACGAACTCTGTTGGCGACAAAGTCGTTCCCAGATTCCCCCTCCTGCAAACGATCGGACGTCCGTGACACCCAAAGTCATCGATGCTTAAGGTCCCTGTTATTGGCTGTAAGACTCAAGTGACGTAAGTCGGTCGTGATTGGTCTGTTTCGATCTGTCGGTAAAGTTAGGTCGTTCTTTTTCGGTCGTTTGTCATTTTTATGTCGTGAATTAGTCGTTTGTATGGAGCGGGTAGCAGTTGACATCTGTTTAAGGAAGTCTGTTCTAAGTTAGTAAACCAGCTTTCCAGAGTCAGTCGTTGAAAATAGTCAGTGCTGTAGGTTAGGCATTGCGCAGAGTCCCAGTCAATGTTTTGGTTGGTAAGTCGATGTTGTTCAGCAATGTGATTGCTGACATCACCTTTCCTCGTCGCCCGTCTGTGTTCAGTAAGTCTTGTTGTGAGGTTTCTGCCAGTCTCACCGATGTAGGAGGCTTGGCAGTCGGAAAAAATTGATCTTATAAATCGTTCCCTGTCTGTTCCTTTGTGATACAGAACATCGAGGAACGCGCTCTTTCGACTTGCCGACAAACCATACCGCTTTGGTTACGTGACGTTGACGACACATTCACTGCCGTTCGACACGACGAAATTGACGCATTTCACCACCACCTTAACGAACAAAACACAGACATACAGTTTACCAGAGAAGTCGAAGAAAATGGCAAACTTCCTTTTCTAGACTGCTTGGTAAGCCACAACGACAACTCATTACAGACGACAGTTTACAGGAAACCGACACACGCCGACAGATCACTAGACGAGTCATCCTACAACCCTACATCACACAAAGCCCCAACTATCAGAACTCTAACACGACGCGCACAACTAGTATGCGACTCGACAGACAGCTTATCCGACGAGAACAAATACTTTCACCGTGTTTTCACGAAGAACAACTACAACAACGACTTCATCCGACGAAACACTCACCGACCCACTACCACTACCGAAACACACGACACCGCAACCCCTACGACTACAGCAACCATACCGTACCTAATAGGCATGTCTGAAAACATCTCGCGCATTTTACTACCCTTCAATATCCGCGTCGCCCACAAACCCATCACCACACTACGTCAGTTACTAACCAACGTTAAAGACAAAGACGAACCGAGGAGCAGACAGAGAACGATTTTTAAGATCAATTCTTCCGACTGCCAAGCCTCCTACAGCGGTGAGACTAGCAGAAACCTCACAACAAGACTGACTGAACACAGACGGGCGACGAGGAAAGGTGATGTCAGCAATCACATTGCTGAACAACATCGACTTACCAACCACAACATTGACTGGGACTCTGCGCAATGCCTAACCTACAGCACTGACTATTTTCAACGACTGACTCTGGAAAGCTGGTTTACTAACTTAGAACAGACTCCCCTAAACAGATGTCAACAACTACCCGCTCCATACAAACGACTCGTTCACGACATAAACATCACAAACGACCGAAGAGGAACGACCTAACTTTACCGACAGATCGAAACAGACCAATCACGACCGACTTACGTCACTTGAGTCTTACAGCCTATAACATCACGGCAAAACCAACCGCTCATTTCACACGAAGTGGAATAAGAACATTCTACTGACAACAATCACTCACTTGACTCTGATGATGACTTCCGCACAGGTTGTCGAAACGTCAGTCACTACCGCCGACAACAGTCCTTCTCAGGACTACACCCACCCGAACGATCAGACAACACCTTCACATGTTACCCCCGGGTTCAAGCCACTTACTGCATTACAATCAAAATCATTAACCAATGACGAAGACTTACTCTTGATAGCAGGAAAAGCGAAAAAAAATTTAAGGAAAATGGATCCCGCGAAATTATTAACAGAAAAAGAAAATTTCTTTTTGCTGTATTTATACGTAGTCTAAAAAAAATTTCGCGTTCGTTTCACGAAAAGTATGTTTCTTAATTAATTGCACTTTAGTGTTAAATTTTCAATAACCCTAGACCCTCTTCGTTTTTAATTTAACGAGAAAAGCATGGAACAATATTATTAGGATTTTTCTCTTACCCTCAACGAAGTGAACTAGCAAGGCTAGCAACATTTGGAAACGCAACCGACTTGAACCCTTTCCTGTTTGATTCATCTTCTATCCGTCGGTTGAACTAAAGAGGAAACTGGTTTTATTTAAACGTATCCATAAATTAAACTCCATCCTGTGAAAAATCCATTAGCTTAACTGGGCCACTACACGTCGCGTAAAGTCTCGACTTCGATCGATCCTGCTGACATCTACGGGTCGATTTTCAGGCAGTTTTATATCTCTAACAGACTTGAAGATGTAATGCATAACTTGTGATAATTGTTCTCAGGAGTGAAACATTTTAGACTTTATTTTAAAAATGAGTAATATATTCACAGCCTTAATATTGTCCTCACTCATGTTGCTTTCCGGGTGGCAAATTATGGGTTTTAACATTCATTTTGAAATAAATGTATAGTCATACGTTTATATGAAATGCACTTACCTCATTGAATCGATATTCGTTGACTGAACGTCGAAGCCTTGAAACAGTTTTGGTAAGGGCTCAGCCAACTCCTCCAGGTGTAATTCTAGCTTGTAAATGAAATAAATTTTATTCCTCGCCAATCAATATTATGTATTCGATTCCGTGACTCAAGCGTGCTATTTTAACTTTAATTGGGTTTCCTAATTACTGTGTTTTCTCTTTTCTTACTAATATATTATAAGGATTAAAATGCCTACTTCCATTTTATTTTAAAGTATAAAAAATTGTTGGAAGGATACAATATTTTAAGGACTCAAATGTCAAAAATATTTAAAATGTTTCCGTTATCGACACAATTGTAGAATAAATGTAAAAGTGCTATAATTAATAATGACTATATTTGTATTCACAGTCATAACTACAGTCGCATGTTAAACAGTCGATTTAATTAAATTTTTCAAAGAAAAGCGACAGCAAGTCGGCCCAAATTTTGAACGGTCGCGAAACTCAAAATGTCTCCTTGAAATCTACCTAAATTTCGAATGAAATATTCTTGTACAAGATATAAATATATAAATATATAAATATATATATATATAAATATATATATATATATATATATATATATATATATATATACATACATACGTATACCTACATATATAATTATATAGAAACGTGAAAAACCTTATCCTCGAATCGGAGAGTGCTCTACAATCATGTAGTTTTGTAATCAATTGTATCGGAAAATAAAAATGAAAACTTCGCACTACAGAACTGTTTCAAAAGGGGCTGGTAGTCCTCTCTCGTCAGGTGCATCTGACTACATATGCATACATACATAGGTGGGGCATACTTTTTAAAGCTCTCCTGGATCGTCAGCCTTTCTTCTCGAAGGTCCTTAAATGAATTGTCTCAGAGCATCGTATCACACAGATCAAAGGCTTTTTACGAAAAGCTGCCTTACAGCTATTTACAAAGCTGAACCAGACGAAAATTTAATTGATGTATGTTGTGACGCCGCAGCTCACCTGCTCGCGTTTCCATTTAGAGCTGATTCATATCTCTATAAGCTCTTTTATGCGAGCAACCTGTGCATCAATGGCTCCTACGTACACTGGCTATTTTTTGGCATTATTATGCTAATCAACATATCCTAAGGCGAAACCTTCTGGTCCGACTTGTTCAGGATATTTCGCCGAGCAAGTACAAGGAAAAGGTATTCATAAGATATCCCCGGCCGGGACATTGTGTTGTGTTCTTAGGCAAGACACTTTACTCTCACAGTGCCTCTCTTCACCCAGGTGTATAAATGGGTACCGGCGATTTGATGCTGGGGGTAACCCTGCGATAGACTGGCATGGCATCCTGGGGGGAGTAGAAATACTCCTAGTCGCTTCATGCTACTGAAACCGGAGTTAAGCACCGGCCTAATGGGCCACTAGGCTCGTAAACAGACTTCACCTTTACCTTTTAAGATATCTGTTTACATGTTGTGCCATATAACACATGCTAAGCAAGCTCCAATGCAGTGTTTAGGTAGCTACCAAACGGTTTGCCTGTTGAAAAAAAAGATTATTATGGAAATATTGGATAATAAGGAATAGGAGGAACAAAAAATATAAAAGGTTTGCAAACGCATCCTTGAACCAAGAGAATATTTGGTTCGTAATCATCTTCATGTTCGTATGCCGACGATTCACTCATCAAAATTGTGCGCCATTTCGCAATCTGGTGTCAATATAATTCTTACTCTATTGTGTGAATTGAAAAAACAGCCATTCACATACTGGTTTCTCGTTAATATTGCGAGTTCATGTTCAGAGCAACACAGTCCGGTTTATCTTGAATATTTCAATACGGTGCGATTATAATTCTTGACTTAAACACCCACCTTCCTGGAGCAGTAACTCGTTTAAAATACGAGCACGTGTAAGCAACATAAATTAATCAAATCAATTACAAAAAGCGAAATATAAGAAACTATTAATCATAATGAAAAATGAAATAAAACAAAGATTCAAAAGAATAGCTTTCATAAGCTTTCAAAACATCACACAAAAAACTAAAAATTTGAGGGAAACTACAAACACATCCGTCTTTTTGATCATGAAAAAGAGTTTTAATCTTTCAGTGGATTCAGCAGAAATTCAACCGGACGACAACAAATTTTGAAGGAATGGAAACTCACGCCCTAGTAGACTTTTAACTCACACGCAAGCTAAACACGTGCTGTTTTAATCGATCGGTGAAATCATGATTACTGCTCAAGAAAATTAAGGCATGGCTCACAACCCTGAAATAGCCGTATTTTTATAATTCTACCGTAACTATTCCAAAGTTTAACGAATTTCAATAAAATTTGAGCAGGCGAATCCTTGAACGAAAAGGAAGAAGATAGTGCTATTTTCACGTGATAATGTCACGTGACCGAGCGATAAGAAATTCTGAAGTACGTCAAAATACCTCACATTTACGTGGCGAAATGGCACCACTTTTTCGTGTGCTTACCCTTAACCCAAATTCAGACATTAAATAGGAAAGGTTTGAACTAAAATGCTGGGCCCGGACCTTAGCAGAATAAAACGTTTGAAAAAAGTTATTTAGGCTTACATTTCGAGTACAGTTTATACGAGCATACACTGGATCTTTTTTGTAGGTTAGACCGATAATTTCAACAAAGTCCGAGCATAGATATGAAGGGCAGGTTTGTCTCCACCCTTCAAGAGTAAACAGTTTGTTTAAATCACGCGAAAAAGTGGTGCCAAAACGATAAAGTGTTGCTCACCCGCCATTTTCGGCCGCCAGTTTTGAACGCCATCTTGACCGAGAAAGTTCTGAATTTTGATCACTGGGGGCTACTTCTTCGTTGCCACGGTAATAAAACGACCAATCAGAGACCACAAAACAGTCGTAGCTGGCCTGGTTGCTTATGATTAAAATGTCGGACGAAGAGAGTTTCTCAGAAGACTTAGTTTCTTCACTGAAAGTTAACTGTTCCACACTTTTTCACGGATTTTACCACTCTGAAAGCCGAAATAAGGTGCAGCGGATTTTAAGCAATCCTAAAGGCTCATCAAAATATCATCATTTTTGTAGTTAAAGTCATTATCCAAGACACAAATAAGAATAAACGCATTTCCAGAGAAAAAAATAAGATAAATTGTTTTTGTTTACCCAAACTAAAACCGATTTTTCCAAGGCTTTCGAACTCATGTTAACACAAATCCAGCCATTCACGGTAATTTGGCGGTACTTCCGGGTAAGTGCGTTGCATACATAGTTTTTTGGCGCGATTTACTGATATTCATGGGATGCAGCATCTATGTTCGATGTAGTTTCCACTCTGTTTTCTTGGCAAATTTGTATTATTTCGATGTTCTCTTTACGTTTCACTTTCGAGGAAATCGGCGTTTTTCTTCTCTGAATTACTCATTTGGAGTCTACAACCTATAAACGGCAGAATATTTTGGATGTGGATTTGTGCGTATTGCTGTTAGGCAGAGCTTTTTAAAACCAAATGGCAAGATTGAATATAATGAAGAACTATGTTGGAAAAGGTATCTAAGTCAGTTCCAAGGTCCTCACAGTGATCGATTTGCAGTAGCAGAAAAGAAATACTTTCACAAGCGCTCAAGGGCCTTTCCCTTCACTTTAAGAGGTGGAAAACAAAGGATAAAAGCCAGTACATTGAGCACTTTAGCCAACAGAACTGGGAAAGTCTTCCTGAGCTCGAGAAAAAACAGCATGAACGAATGAACTGTCAAGGTGGTGCTGTACACCACTATTCTTTTCAGTCTTTATTTCCATCATGGGGAAAAAATAATTCTTTTAATTTACAGCAAGCCATAAAAAAAAAAAACGCAGAATCATGTTTAAAGGCCTTCAAATGCTGCAAATGTGAAACCCACATTAAAGGCTATTAAACAAGCAGCAACCAAAATCTATGAAGACACCAATGGTCCATTTCAAGAAATTTTTGGCATGTCCTTCGCAAAAGCACAGACAAAGACTCCTGGGCTGTGTTTAAAAGAAAAATAATCTCAAGCTGAACTACGGAAACAACGAAGGGAAAAATTGAGGACTGAGAAGAAGCAAATAGAGGAACAATGGTCAAACCGGGACTGTGACACCATGCTGGCCACACGGCAGACGTACAGGCAGCGACAGGAACAGCGTCTTGCTCTATTCTTTGAAACACCAGAGGATGCAGAGAATAGATGTGCCAAATGGAAAAGCTTAGAAGACCAGGGCCTCCTTAAAAGAAAGCGTCACTCGCCAAAGCCAGAAGATCTGCAGTTTGACAAGGATGGGCTTCTGCAAGAAGTTAAAAAAATGAAGGATGGAGAGAGGGTTAGCATTATATTTTAACTGGTATTTATTGTAAGTTTACTTTGCTAGAATGGATTCAAGTTATGTATTAGCAGAGCTCAACAAGACAAGCAACAGAAAATTAATTAATTCGATTATTCATTTAATAAATTATAACATACACTTAAGGACTCTTAATAGTCTCACCATTCTATATGACCATATCATATATTTAAAAAAATGGACTAAGCATTTAAATCAGTGGACCAATTCAATGCAGTATACATTTACAACAAGAAGTTGATTTTTGTCCATAAACTTATCTAATCCCTAGATCTGTTTTTTCCTGTAAAGATAAACTACTCTGAACTTGCCCGCCAATATGGAGTGATGCAGCAAACAAAGTTGGGGAACATGGTTGTGAAAGAGTTCTTAGAAACCAACAATGTACAACTCTCCAGATTGAAACAGTTTCGGGAAAAAACTCCTGCTGCCAGACGGAGGCTGAACCAAATGCAGGGTGGAGAGATATCAGTGCCACTACCAAGCACAAATGATCAAATAAGGGAAACATTAAGGGCAGGAAGTGTTTTGTAACGTTTGGGGCATCAATTTTATCCATGAAAATAACTAGCATAATGGCTTTTCTATATATAGTTTAAACCTGATTTGAATCAAGAATATTATATTTAGTGAACAATTGCCTTTTCTAATATTATCACCCCCATTGCAAGCTCAGTCCTTGTTGATTATGGAAAGATATTAAGTACATATTGGGATGATTGTCAATTCTAATCATTGATTTCCCTCGTACATCTGTAGGTTTTGCAATATACAACCCTTTATAACAACTCAATCATAAAAAAATCCCTGCACTATTATTTGGAAAAATATGGCATTGCATGGAAACCAAGCTGGTTACAGATTAGCCATGCCAAAGGCTTATATACAGCTGTTAAGAAAGTCAATGAATGAAGAATATATTACATAATTATCTTACATATTTCACTTTATTTGCAGAGTAAAATTGAAAGTGGAGAGTATATTCTTGGGGAAATGATTGTACCCCAAACATACAAGAAAGTTGTCCTTGATAAAGACAGGACTATCAAGACAGAACTGTTCACAGTATCAGGTCGAAAAATACTGCTGTCAGACATCCGAGACAGAACACTCAAGCAACATGAAAAGTTAGGACTCATGCATGCCCGAACCGATGAAGATTATGCTGCTATGACCAAAGAACAAGTTAAAATAAGGATTGCACAACTAAATGAACGTACTAATTGCCCTGAAACTGCAACTTTGGATGACTTGAAAAACTATTTGAAACGTGTTGAGAGGACAAGACATCTTATGGTCTGGGCAGACAACTCGACCCTTTTAAACCATGGGTATCTGTTATTGACTGTGAATGCTGTGTACGACGAGGCACTTTACTTCACAAATAAAGAAATGGAAGACCAAGGAAAAGGAAATGTTGATGTACAGTCGCTTGTAGAACGGCCACAAGTTTACATCCTGGCAAGATGTGGATCAGCAGAAGCTGAACAAATAGCATAATTATATAAATACCAGGAAGGCATGTTTGGAAGGCCTGAAAAAGAAAGTGGTGACATTAAATGGAGTTCAAATCACAGATATCATGAGACTTTTTCATGGTGATGGACCACAGCAGGAATTTGAGAGTGGTGAACAGAAGGGTGGAAATGCTGGTTGTTCGGGCTGCAGTGGTGATGCTAAAAAGTACAAGTCTTTAACTGTTTCACTTTCTAAACCCTTCTTTTCACTGACAGATCGTTTAAGGAAAATTATTCAAGGGCCTGCAGGCAAAAAGAAGAGAAATGGGGGCCTCAAATCCTTCAAAAGTCTATGCTTGGAAGAGTTAAGAGAGGAATGCCAAGCAAGGGGGCTACCTACAGATGGCAAGAAGAAGGATCTTGAAGAGACCTTGAAAGAGGAAATGGGGGGAATTCAAAGGGTGCCAGCAATGATGTTCTTTGATCAGGAAAGGACACTGGAAGAAATCAATTTGGGTATAAATTTGAGTTTTTGCTACATAAAAGAATTGCTACCACAGTGACTAAAAGAATGAAATTTGGAGAAAATCGCTTGGTCTGTTTCACTGCATTTGGTGATGTTTAATTACATGTAGCATTAACATTTAAATGATAAGATCTAGGAAATCAATATTTTTGTTAGTAAATGCAAGGGCACTAAGCAGTACAGATTTATACCCTGACACACTTAAAATGTGTGCAGTAAAACTGTTTCAAGCTCTGCAATAGCACACACTAGACACATGAATTGATGAAA